>NW_020203191.1:12257-22335 GCF_001531365.2 Cynara cardunculus var. scolymus | reverse complement strand
TGATAGTAGTCAGCCTTCTTTTTGTAGAAGGCTGCATCTCTTGGACCCCTCTGTGGAGCCTTTGGCCCTTTTGACCAACAATCTGCAGCAAAGTGGTCTGGCTTGCCACATCTAAAGCATCCTTCTTTTGACTCTTCCTTCTTCTGCTCCTCTACCATATGTTAAGGCTTCTGCTCCTTCTCACTTGCCTCAGATCTACCACCCTTTGTGAAGTTTCTTCTGTTGAAACTCTTGTACTCCTTCCTTTCACCWCTCTTTCTATATTCTCTGGTGATCAAGGCCAGAGTTTTCATCATCTCTTTAATCAAGACTTCCTCTTTAGAACTCTCCTCACTCTCAGCTATTAGGATCTTCTTCTTTTTCTTCTTCTCCTTCTCTTCCTTCTTTCCAGAGCTGCCATCCTCTGCAACCAGAGCAAGCGGACGACCATAGTTCTTCTTCATCTGAAGTACTTGAGGCTCTTGACTTTTAAGAGAACCAAATAAGTCAGCCAAAGTCCAAACTTCCAAATCCAAGGTGGCCTTCATAGACATGGTTAGGTGCATCCATTCAATTCCAAGGCTCTTCATGAACAGAGAGTTGTTGTCCTCTGCCGTTCTCATTACTCCATACCTTTTGCARTTGCTAATTAAGGTGTTTAATCTGGAGTATGTGTCCGACAGGGATTCACCTTCCTTGGCCTCGAAGCTGTGGTATTCATCAATGCAAATGGCTCGATTGTTCTTAAGTGTTTTCTTACCTCCTTTAAATATCCATGGACAGTTGGCAATGCTCAATACATTTGAAGATTTCATGAGGTATTGCCATGATTAACAACCTTTTGCATTTGCTGCCCAAATCAACCAATATCTTGTCTTCATCACTCCAGTTAGCAATAGGTCTTGGCTCGTAATGCTCAGGAATTTCAGGGGTTGTRCYAGTAGCTGGAACTCTTGGAATCAAATTCATTGGCACATACGGAGGATTGTAGAGAAATTCACAGATTCTGGGGTGAATTCGCTCCAAAAAGTTAATCATTCGTACCTTCCATTGTGGATAATCCTCACGGATGAGCATGGGAGGTTTTGATTGAGATCCAGTACTCATGAACGAGGTATTAGCCAAGTTCTCCATTGAAATTAGAAGAACAAAAATAGGAACAAGATGAAGCTGATTTAATAGAGTAAAACAGGGTAATCTGAAGAAGAMTKGTGTTCTAGAAAATGCAGATTAATACCAAAAACAGAATTAATCGAATAAGAATTCAATTCCTGCTCTGATACCAATTGTTGGACCTGTAAATGCAGCTTTGATATTAATCTATTACTTTGAATGAACTCTAGGACGATTACAGTGCAGCGGAAACAATAAAAAGAACAGAACATAGTATTAAACCAAGAACACACAGTTAATATGAGGAACAAGATGAACACAGGAGAATAGCTTCAAAGGTATATCAATTCATTCAATTGAAAATAAGACGATTACAATAAGGAAGCACACTGAATACAAAGGCCATAGCCGCTATTTATACTAGTTCCTAACGACCTTACTGACAAGATCTTGACGCGTGAAATCATCTAAGCCGTCCAAATAAAGTCGATTAAAGACCTAGTCATGTGAGAAGCACATGCAGCTAACAACCTTTGAAAAATGGTTGGGAGAGGATCTTCACAGAAGACGAAACCACAGACCCTCTGTGAGCCATCTCAGAGGCTCTGCTGTAATAGACTTGCTTGTTCTTATTGACAGAGGACCATTATCCAGAACCTCTGTGAGAGACATCAGAGGTTCGGTCACACTTTACTTGCTCGAATATAAGGCTTCTATCGTTAGCCCTCTGTTGTCTTCTGGGGAAGATAAGCTTCTGTCATGACTTGCAGAATACTTTTTCTATACTTCTACAAGAGATGAATAACAGAGCTAACAAGAACCATCCACACCACCATCAACCAACCTACCCTTCACCCCATCACCAACTCCCAATCTACCATTAACCCCCTCACCAACACCACGCACCACTGAACCCTTCACCTCTCTACCCATACAACCTCAACCTACAATCACCCAACCTTCATCACCACAATAACCTCCAACCCAAACTCAACCCAATGAACCGGAAACCACCCAAACACAGCCTCTTGAACCAAAATCACCCCACCTGAGCCCAATGAACCAGAGCCAACCCAAACTCTTCCATCACCAACCCACTCTCAACCATTAGCCCAAACATAACCCATAGCCCAAGGGAGCCAGTCATGAAGGAGAACATCCATCAATATATGTACCATGATCGTGATGAAGGGCTGACTCTCAATCCTCCAATTTTTTCACCAGAATCCATGAACCTCCTACACCATAGATTTGTTAGACAGACCACCCAACCACCATGGGCTGTCTTCTCAAACGATGTAATAAGGTTGGTCATGGACATCAAAATGAGGACCTTCGCCAATAGAGCCATCAAGTACATCGAGTATACAATGGAGCGAGCCCATGGTCAAGTCAGCATCTTTATTGACAATGACTTGATCAATCTCAATCCCTATGACTTGATCGAGATTTACGCGTATACGACTCAGCGATAGGATCAGGGTATACGATTTGGGATGACGAACAGAGCGATCGTGCAGACAATGGAGACCTTGGTGAAACATCGAGCCAAGACTGACTTTGAGATTGCTCTTTGACTTGGCATCGACAGACTATCCTGCACTCCACCTGATGAAGACTTCTCTGGCCTGCAGGAGAAGAGGTCTGCCTCTGTACTACTCAACCAGAACTGGGTCTAAATATAAAAAGAGTTTAGAACGAAGAAATTTTTTAGGTTGACTAAGGCCTTTAAATATTCGAATGAAACACTTAAATGGTTTCAAAAAGCCATCAGAGACAGGCTGGACAGACCTCATGTGCCAATAGACGATGGATAGAGACTGATACATGATATATCTATAGTCGTCCAATACAGAGGACTACTCATGCGTCGATATACAACAGGGGAGACCCTGAATGTAGTCTTATTTTTTTTGTTTTATAATTTCCATTTCATCAATGTAAGAATTCATCATTTGTTCCAATGAAAAATTTGGCAAAAGATGTTTTTCTTTAGAATAGCCTTTGTTCTTCGTTTATACTTTGAATGTTCTTAGAATAGTTGATGTTTGCTCTTTCATTACTTAGGGGAAATTGTTAGACCCCATAAGTATTATGCATGAAGTAATGAAAACAAACAAGTGATGAAGAACCAGAAGGCCGATGGAAGACTTCAAGGAAAAATGGCTAAGTCTGAAGAACAACCAGAGGGTCGATGAACTGACTAGAGATGCGATGGAAAGTGCATCCCCATAACCCCTCTGGGCACTAACACTTGGAGTTTCCTTCAGCAGTTCAACCAGAGGCAAGCAATAAAGATATGAAGATAAGGTTGAACTCATATCCCATGAAAGACAGTTGGAGATGACTAATCAACAGCTGGACTCTACAAAGCTTATCTTACTTTAATGTTTATCCTTGTTTTAGATAAGCTTTATCTGTTAGTAGAAGATTAGCTAAATAGTCTCACTAGATAGTTATCTTCTTAGTAGATTTCTAGTATAAATAAGTGGTTAGGCCTATTGCAATTTTTGACAGCTTAACGTTTTTCATAATCATTGGAATAAAGTGAAATCTTTGGCACTCAAGTTTATTCTTTGAATGTTCATATATTGTTCTTGAGTGTTCATCATTTTAGTCATCTAAACACTATAATTTGGTTATTCTTAACTTACTTATTAGTGTTATTGAGAGATCTGGGATCAACAGTCATCTTAATGGAACTCATTCGAATTCAGGTCGCAAAGACAAAATTATGTTCATTGTCATAGCACCTCTTCCTAATAAGGCTAACAAGTCACATAGAGCTAAATCAAATCCTTCAACTTGTGCCCCTTCTTCTTCCTCAGGGATCAAGATAGCTAAGCTCAAGGTGAATGTTTCATCTAAGGACTCCAAATCCTCAAAAGTTCCTCGTAGAACAAATGAGAAGGGAATCCTTCGAGCTTGTCCCTCTTCTTCTCTGGTACTTCCTGGCCCTAAAGCTAGCTTCAGCGATAGAAAATGTGTCCTGCTGCCAAGGCTGGTCCTCCAGCTAAGGGCAAGAAAGTAGCCAAGACTGAGAAATATACCAAGGTGAAATCTGCCACCAAGGTTATAAAAACAAGTAAGGAGAAGAAATCCACTGAAGCCTCCTCTTCAGGCTTAGTGAAAACAACCAATGACAATAAGTATTCATTGTCAGGTGTTGTTGATCTTCTTAACACTGATGCCTCTTCGTCAGGCTTAGTGAAGACACCTACTGACTCTACTCCATTAGCGTTAGAGGTTCTTTCTAATCCCACTGAAGCCTCTTCTTCAAGTTGTGCAATCCATTGCTAGAAATAAATATACACTTGTCATTGTTGATGAGTAATCAAGGTGCACTTGGGTCTTCTTTCTCAGATCCAAAAGTGAAGCACCTAAAGAAATAATATCGTTCATCAAAAGGATAGAAGTACTTAATAATACTTTATCTATTAGAAGTGACCATAGAATTGAATTCAAAAACAATATTATGGGTAACTTCTTTGAGGACAAGGGAATCTCTCAAAACTTCATTTCTGTAAGAACTCATTAACAAAATGGGGTCGCTGAAAGGAGAAATCAAACAAGCATTGAGGCTGCTCGATCAATGTTAAGCGAATCTCATCTTCCCGCTCATTTTTGTGCTGAAACTGTCAACACCACTTATTTCACTCAAAATCAATCATTGATCATTAAGAGGTTTAAGAAGACAGCTTACGAACTCTTCCATATTAGAAAGCCCTTTTCTCAGCTTTCTACACATCTTTGGTTGCACGTGTTTTATTCTCAACAACCGTGATCAACTAGGAAAGTGTTGATCCTCTCATTCAGTGATTTGTTGATAATCCCATTTCACTTATACGTTGTACTTATGTTTCTGTCTTTTCGGTTCCAGTGATCATCACTGAGCCTGTTCAGTGATCGCTTAAGAACTTGTATTGTAAATCTATCAGAGACAACGATATTTCAAGAAGACAACACTCACACCAAAGAACCTTCAGCAAATGTCGAAGACTAAAACTGAAGATTAGAGACTGGCAAATACATGATTTGAAGCGGTACTCAGTGATTACAAGCATGTATACATGTTGGGTTTGAGTTAGAGCATTAAAGTTGTATTCAAGTTTCTCCTTAGAATAACTTTATTTTGTAATAGTGTAGTTTTACTATTTCCTAGTACAAATAGTATTTTCCTTTGTAATTGTCATAACGAAGTCATTAGCAGAATTATAATCAAGATTAGAGCTGTAATTTTCTCTCTCTAAATCTAATCATTCTTTGAAGATATTCTTTCTACTTTTATATTCAACTTAATTCTTGAAGATCGTAACATGTTTGTATGATTTCTAGACTTCACTATTGGTATCAAAGCAGACTGCAGCAGTTTGATTAGTGGATTGAACAGATTTTGCACATTTTTTCACGAATTTTTTGAAGATTCATCGATCTGGGTCATGATGTTCATCACTGTTCTTGAGAGTTCTTCATCCAGATTGGGTTTTTGATCTTAAATCGGTCAATTTTTTTGTGTTATTAGTAAAGATTTACATCATTAGATTTGCTTTTACATTTCGAACAATCTTGATTCACACTATTTTTTATTTTAAGCAAGTTTTAAACCAGTTTTAGTCGAAAATTGATTTTTCGTATTCTGGAAAATTTTCTTCAAAACTCAAAAATTTTCATGTTTTGATCCAAAATTTTGGTAAAAAGTGTGAAAGTTTGTGTTTTTGATTGAATATTAGTCCGATTAAAGCTTGTGCGATTTAGGGTGTTATCCACTTAACTCTTGTACGATTTAACATCCGTGTGATTTGAGTTGCTTGATATAGGTTATCCGGACAACACTTGTGTGGATTATTAAGCGATTTAGCAAACCGCCTGGTAAACCGTTCATAACTTGTGCGGATAAGTGTGCGATTTAAACAATCCGGCTTGTAAGTCTTTAGTAACTTGAACGGATTAGTGACCGATTTACATAATCCGACTGGTAAGTCGTTGAAGGTTTGTGCGATTTACATAATCCGCTTGGTAAGTCTTTGAATTTGTCTACTTGAGCGATTTATAATTATGATCGTATATACTTTGGTGATTGAACGGATATTGACTTCTTGATTGATTTATTACTTTGACTTTTCATCGATCTGTTTTAAAAGGACTTATACATATTTTGACTTGTTGACTTTTTATGTCCGAAATTGAATTTCGTGCCTTATCCGTATTTTATTTTGCATAATCCGTGTGTTTTTTGAATTTTTGGTTAAAATCTGGTTAAGTGTTTTTGGGCGATTTAAAGTTGCTTGTTGTCCGGACTTCTAATCCGGATAACTTGTTGATTATTCTATCTTGTTGACCGGACTTCCAATCCGGATAAACTTGACCGGATTACTAATCCAGATAAGTGTTTGTGCATAAATTGTTCTAAGTGTTGAATGTGTGCGAAATTTTGTTTACATATTATCAGATATATTTTTGTAAACTGATCCTTTAATTCAAACTTTGAACTGCAGTTGATCCTATTTCATACAATTTGATACGATGAGTTCACGAGAAGCAATGGCCATTGGTACTGATACCAAGCCACCTGTTCTATTTCGTGGTGATTACAATCAGTGGAGAGACAGATTCCTGAATTTTATTGAGAGAATGAAAGAAGGTGATCTAATAATGAAATCTTTAATGGAAGGTCCTGTTGAATTCTTCATAGAGGTAGAAGCTGATATAGTAGCAGGCGTACCTGCACAGAGAGTTCCTAAACTAAAGCGTCATTATTCACCTGAAGAAAAGGAGAGAGCTCATGCTGATGTGTTGTGCAAATCTTATATGATGCAAACACTGACTAATGATATTTACACCAGTATGACAGTCATAAATCATCAGGTCACAGCATGTGGGTTCAAATCGAAAAGATAATGATGGGCTTGAAAGTGGGAACTCAGCTGAAAATCACTAACTGCATTTCAGCCTATGAAGAATTCAAGGCTAAAGAAGGTGAAAGTCTTGATGAAGTTTACCATAGACTTGCCAGACTGCTAAATGAACTGACAAATAATGGAATTTCTAAAACTACAATAGAGATTAATGTTAAGTTTCTTAACAATCTCCTGTCAGAGTGGAAACCATTTGCCAATCATATCAGATTCAATAAACAGTTATCTGATATTGATTTTCATGAAATCTATGAAACTCTCAAACAAAATGAGCAAGATGTTTTGGAAATTCGAAATGCTAAGAAGAAAGAAAAAGAAGTTGCTGATCCTTTGGCTCTTGTATCTAAGAGAAAGGAAAAGAAATCTAAAAGCAGATCTGGAAAGCAAGTAAAGGAAGTTAGTCAGTCAAGTGAGTCTGAAACAAAAGATAGTAACAGCTCAGATTCAGATTCTGAAATGTCAGAGATCAAATAGGCAATGGCAATGCTAACTAAAGCATTTCAGAGTTAAACATGAGGCAGCATCGATGGATAGAATTAGTCAATGATTATGACTGTGAAATTGTTTACCATCCAGGAAAAGCTAATGTCGTAGCTGATGCGTTAAGCCGAAAAGAAAGAGGAGGAATTATCAAAGCCGTGGCGATGAAAATAAATGTGAGACCAGATTTTCATACAGATATTCAAAGGTGTCAAGTTGAAGCTATTAAAGAAGATCACTTGAAAACTGAAGGATTGGGAAAAATGATGGATAACTTAGAAAAGAATGATAAAAGAGATACTATGCTTTCAAGGACGAATCTGGATACCACATTATGGAAATATTTGTGATATAATTMTGAGAGAAAGCCATGAATCTCGATATTCCATCCATCCAGGTACTAATAAAATGTATAAGGATTTGAAAACTTTTTATTGGTGGCCAGGACTAAAGAAAAACATAGCAAGGTATGTGGAAAAGTGTATGACATGCCTACAAGTAAAKATAGAGCATCAAAGGCCCTATGGAAAACTACAATCCTTAGAAATTCCTATTTGGAAATGGGATCATATCACAATGGATTTTGTTATGAAGTTACCCCGAACCTCAAGAGGATGTGATGCTATATGGGTAATAGTGGATCGCCTATCCAAATCWGCGCACWTTCTACCGATAAAAGAGAGTTATTCATTAGAAAAGTTGGCTCAGATTTATATTAAGGAAATTGTGACAAGACATGGAGTTCCACTATCTATCATTTCGGACAGAGATAGCAGATTTACGTCGAAATTCTGGGAAAGTGCTATTTGATTCGGGAAACAGTTTGGGAAACAGTACTACAAGTGGTCGAGGGAGACCAAGTTTGAATAGAGGAGGGCTAGGAAGGACGCAAGGACGATCCTTTCAGATGACTAAAAATGAGGCAGAGAGTTCCAGACGTGGTAACAGGTACCTATTCCATCAACTCCGTATATGCTAAAGTGCTATTTGATTCGGGAGCAAACTTTTCATTCGTATCTCCTACTTTTGCTGAAATTGCATGCTTAGTTTCTCTGCCACTTGACAAAAAGTTAGTGGTTGACACCGCTAATAGTCAAGAAATTGTTGCTTATGTGTTCGAAAAATGTACGATTTCCATCGAGGGTTGTGAGTTGCCTATTCGGTTATTCCCTATGTCGATGAAAGAATTCGATGTAGTGGTGGGTATGGATTGGTTGGCTGAAAATGAAGCAGCTATTTTGTGTAATCAAAAGAAGATTGAAATTAAGTTGCCAGGTAAAGGAATAGTTATCATAGATAGTGATCATCGGGATTATCATACCAGTCTTCTTTCCATATTGAAAGCCGGTAATATGCAAAAGAAATGTCAGGGATTTTTTGCTTATGTTATCGATGCAAACAGAGAAAAGAAAGAGTTAGAACAGATCCCAATTGTCAAAGAATACCCAGAAGTCTTTCCCAATGACTTGTCTAATCTTCCACCAGACCGAGCTATTGAATTTAGGATTGATTTGATACCCGGGGCAGCACCTGTAGCCAAAACACCATATAGATTAGCCCCATAAGAGTTGAAAGAATTGGTGACTCAACTGAAGGATCTACTTGACAAGGGTTTTGTTAGACCAAGTACTTCACCTTGGGGAGCTCCTGTGTTATTTGTTAGAAAGAAGGACGGGTCAATGAGAATGTGTATAGATTATCGGGAGCTTAACAAAATGACAGTTAAGAATAAATATCCATTACCCAGGATTGATGATTTATTTGATCAATTAGTTGGAGCCATCTACTTCTCAAAGATTGATCTGCGATCCGGATATCATCAACTGAAAGTCAGAGAAGAAGATGTTCCTAAAACTGCGTTCAGAACAAGATATGGACATCTTGAATTTTTAGTTATTCCTTTTGGCCTAACAAATGCACCAGCAGCTTTCATGGACCTAATGAACAGGGTGTGCAAAGAATATCTTGATAAGTTTGTTATTGTGTTCATCGATGACATCTTGATATACTCCAAATCAGAAGCAGAACATGCAGAACATCTTCACCTGATTCTAAGCCTCTTAAGGAAAGAAAAGTTGTATGCCAAGTTATCGAWATGTGAGTTTTGGTTAAAGGAAGTTAAATTCCTTGGCCATGTTGTATCACAAGAAGGAATCAAAGTGGATCCATCAAAAATTGAAGCAGTAGAAAAATAGGATACACCAAGAAACCCTTCAGAAATCAGAAGTTTTCTAGGCTTGGCCGGTTATTATCGCATGTTTATTAAGGATTTTTCAAAAATAGCGGTACCTTTGACCAAGTTGACTTGAAAAGATATTAAGTTTCATTGGGCTGAAGAATAAAGTAGGGCTTTTCAAACTTTGAAAAATCGTTTGTGCAGCGCACCAGTTCTATCTCTACCCGATGGAGCAGAAGACTTCATTGTTTATAGTGATGCATCGAAGCTTGGCTTAGGCTGTGTTTTAATGCAAAAGGGAAAGGTAATTGCATATGCATCACGACAACTCAAAGATCGTGAGAAGAAGTACCCAGCGCATGATATGGAATTAGCAGCTGAAGTATTCGCCTTAAAAATCTGGAGGCACTATTTG
>NW_020203191.1:8684-9867 GCF_001531365.2 Cynara cardunculus var. scolymus | reverse complement strand
GTTATGTGAATTACTTCCCTATATGCTTAGCTGTTTTGGAAGCTTAGATGCTAGGATACAAGATTATATACTTTTGGAATTTTTGGGTTGTGTATTTTATATTCCAAACTCTTGTATCATGGACCTATGTGGGGAAAACATGTATTATATATATGAAAAATATGTGTTATATGCAATATGTGGATTGGGGTGTTACACTTTTGTCCAAACAAAGAGATGTCGGCAAAACACTTATGGCTGAGGATGAACACTGGTTGAATCTGACTGACGAAGAAGAAGAAACTGAAGTTATTGCATATGTGTGCTTGATGGCTAAAACAAATAATGATTTGACGGGTGAAGAAGAAAAACAGATGAATGATGAGGTATTACATCAACCATGCATTAAACATATGAAAAAGATGATGCTTAAAATTCAAACTTTCCAGCAAGAATTAAAATCAGAAAAATTGCATTCAAATAATTTTGAAGATCAAATAAAAACGCAAAAAGAAAGATATACAAAATTATATATTGAAAATGCTGGAAACTTAAATTGGGCTAAGTCTTTGCAATCTGAGTCCAAAATATTTGATGAATCATCTAATGCTTTAAAAGCTGAATTATCTGAATTAAAGAAAAAACATAAATCATTAGCATTAATTAATGAAGAACATGTTGTCAAAATAAGTAAGCTTGATTTACAAATAATTCAGTTAAATAAAATTCTGAAGGTTAAAGAAGAAATTTTATATAAACRRGGACAAACTGATCAAACCATCTTTTTAAACAAACCATCTGAAACAATATATTTTAACCCTCAAGAAGGGCTAGGTTATGAAAATCCTAAATTTTTAGAAAAAGCTTTACGTTATGCCCCGACCTTATAAATTCTGAATATATTTTTTGTGGTCCCGATTATTTAGTAAAATTTACAAAATCTTCTGACGAGGTTGAACAAAAAGAAGATCTTAATCGTCAAAGAAAAGACAAGATGCAAATTCCGTTTAATTATTCAAAATTAAATGAAAGTTACAAAAATCAAGACTCTGCAGTTTCAATAGATTTTATTCATAGTTATTCAATACCAGAGCTTGAAGCAAAACCAGTTGAACCAAAACCTTATACTCCTACTCTTATTTTAGAAAAAGCAGGTGGTTCAGCTGGAAAAGACTTTAAATGAAGAAAGACTTTCATTTAACAA
>NW_020203191.1:0-7485 GCF_001531365.2 Cynara cardunculus var. scolymus | reverse complement strand
CAAGAATCTAAACAAGTTGGTTTGTGACAACTTGGTCAAAGGAATCCCAGAACTGAAGTTTCATAAAGATCATGTATGCGGTGCTTGTGAAATGAGTAAACTGAATAAAGCTTCTCATAAGCTAAAGACAGAGTTCAATACTGATCGTCCTCTACATCTTCTTCATATGGATCTCTACCGTCCTATGAGAATTCAAAGCATCAATGGCAAAAAGTATGTGCTGGTTATAGTAGATGACTATTCCAGATATACATGGGTTCATTTTCTGCGGTCAAAAGATGAAGCAGCCGAGATAATTATTTCCTTCTTCAAGACTGTTCAAAATAATCTGCAACTTCAAGTTCAGAAAATCAGAACAGACAATGGAACTGAATTCAAGAATAATACACTCGGTTCATATCTTGAATCCATTGGTATTTCTCATACATTCTCGGCAGCCCGGACACCACAATAGAATGGTGTTGTTCAAGTCTTCCTCTATTTTTATGGGCTGAAGTAGTAGCGACTGCTTGTTTTACTCAAAACTGCTCACTCGTAAAGAAAAAGGTTTGGTAAAACTCCGTACAAAATTATAAATAAAAGAATACCTAACATCAATTTCTTTCGAGTCTTTGGATGTAGATGTTTCATCTTAAATGATAAAGAGGACAGAGGGAAGTTTGCTACTAAAGCTGATGAAGCAGTTTTTGTTGGTTACTCGAAGACATCCGYTRCAYAYAGGGTCTACAACAAAAGGACCAAAATCATCAATGAAAGCGTAAATGTATCATTTGATGAAGTAATTGATGTGGCTTCTGAACAAATCAGTTCAGGACCTGGGTTTATAATTAACACTACGTGGAAAGCTGATCAATATGAGTCTTCTAACTCTGATAAAACTGATTTAGATTTCTTATTTGAACACTTTTATGAAGAATATTTTGATAATAATCCTAATCAGTCATTTGTTTTAATCAGGGACAATTTAACTGAATAACAGTTATCGGGTCCATCTCCTGATGTGCCCGTAACTGAAACAGAAGACAAAGCAGAAGAAGTCGATGAATAAATAGAAATGGAGAATTCAATCAATCCCGTTCAGTGTGAAGAGGGTGAATATTCTGAAATGCAAGAGGTGTTGGTTGAACCAGTTGAAAATAATTCACCTCAATCAGACATCCAACCTATCCCAGTTCCTAATATTGAACCTTCACCTGTTCCTATAAACTCCCCAAGTTCTTATATTGATCAAAATTCAGATCAAAGTTCTTATACTCCCTTACCTCAAAGTAAGAAGTGGACCCGAGATCATCCAATACATCAAGTAATTGGTGATCCATCAGCACCTATTCGTACACGGTCTGCGACTGCTAATGAGTGTCTGTATTCCACATTCTTGAGTAAAATTGAGCCGACTAAGGTTTCTGAAGCCTTAGCAGATCCGGATTGGATAATAGCAATGCAAGAAGAGCTGGACCAGTTCGAAGCATCAAAGTCTGGAGATTGGTACCTCGTCCTGATAATAAGACGATTATTGGTACTAAATGGGTATTCAAAAATAAAAAGGATGAATATGGTGTTGTGGTCAGAAATAAGGCTCGACTCATTGTAAAAGGATATAATCAACAAGAAGGTGTTGACTATGACGAAACGTTTGCCCCGGTTGCAAGGATTGAAGCAATAAGAATATTTTTGGCGTTCGCGGCACACAAGAGCTTCACGGTGTATCAAATGGACGTCAAAACAACATTTTTATATGGACTTCTCAAAGAGGAAGTCTATGTCTCTCAACCGGAGGGTTTCGTTGATCAGTCAAAGCCGGATCATGTATACATCCTTGATCGAGCAGTTTACGGCCTTAAACAAGCTCCAAGAGCCTGGTATGATATCTTATCAGAGTTTCTAGTAAAGTCAGGCTTCCCGAAAGGTAATATTGACACAACCCTTTTTCATTAAAAAGGAAAAGTCTGATATTATTTTGATACAAATTTATGTAGACGACATAATATTTGGATCTACAAACCTGTTATGACCTTTAGATTAAGCTTATGATATTAATCAAATACTCTGGATGATCTTTTAGACAATAACAGTGCAGCGGAAACAATATATGAACAAACAGAGTAAGAAATCAATCAAGAACACACAGATGATGAATGAAGAACACGAGAGAATAGCTTCAAATGATTTTCAATTCTATTGAAAATATTGACAATTACAATACTGAAGCACGCCGAATTACAAAGGCCTAAGCTGCTATTTATACTAGTTCCTAACGGCTTTTCTGACATGACCTAGACAAGTGAAATGATCTAAGCCGTTCAAATAAAGCATATTACAAACATAGTCACGTGATAAGCACGTGCAGCTAACAGACCTAAGTAAAGCAGTGAGAAGTGGTTCTTCACAGAAGATAAACTGCAGACCCTCTGTGAGCCATCCYAGAGGCTCTGCTGGATATGACTTGTAAGCACTTGATGCCAGAGGATAAGTTTCCAGAACCTCTGTGAGAGACGACATAGGTTCTGTCATTCTTGACTTGTACGCTTTTGTATATTTTCTGTTGTTGGTCCTCTATGGTCTTCTGTGGAATGAACCCTTCTGTCAACACTTGCAGTAATACTTTTTCATACTTTTACATTAAATGAAATTTGAGAGCTAACAATCTTCCCCTAAGTATGAAAAAGTAAATATTGACAATTTAATGCAAGAAATGACTTAATTGAAAGAATTACAAGAGGAGATAAAAAATTCATCCTCTGAAAAGAATTTACATAAAGAAAGAATTACAAAATTGTGTTTCATAGGCCAATACTATTACAGAGGTTTATCATACAACATATTCTGGAAAGTCGTCTACGGCATATAGCCTGTCAGTCTTGATGGTTCTGTAGACATTGAAAATCCATTCTCTGAAGTTGATTTGTACTTTGATAGCTTCAAGAATGTTAGACACTTCACCCATCCTTAGATGCCCTTTGTTCACCTCTGCCAGCACTCTTTTGAATATCCACTCAAGGGTCTCTGTGGAGTACTTGTTCGCTTCTGTTGGATCAAAGAACCTTAGGATGTCATTTTTGTCCAAGAACACAAACCCAAAAATGGGGTTGCGAACAATGGAGTTGGGATACACCTAAGTATCCAACTTGGTCTGTTGTTCGGAGGGGTAATATTTAGATCTGAATGGGCTAACCTCATCGCTAATTCGAAGTCCTTCTGGCTGTAATACTTCACTTGTGCGCGCATAACCTCGATAAGCCTTTTGAGCGACAGAGAATAGCTTGACCTCCTCTCCATGTATTTGTTGAGAATTTTGTGCAAGAAGATGAGATCAAATACACAGAGGTTGTGGAGGTCAGCATCCGTGAATGTGTAAAGGTTGCCATCATCCCTCTTCACAACGTATTGAGCATAGAGCACCTTCTTCTTTAGCAAGGTTCTTGGAGAAATAGTTTGAAGTGATGTAATCACGTGCTCTGAGAAGACTTGCTAGCGTGGCCTTGTAAGCTTAGAGAATTGAAACTTGGTGGCGGCAGAAGGTATACCTGTGAGCTCTGGATCAATGGGGGGCTCTGTGTCCACTGCAAAGTATCTACACAACAGAATCTCCTCCACAGTAGTAACAGACTCTGTGCGCACTTGTTGCATAGGAATCCTGCTCACCGATTCAAAGATCTCAGAGACCCTTCCTACTGTGGCGGACTCTGGCACTTTGGCTTCTTCTTCTTCAAGTACTGGCCTCTGGGTGGACCCCTCTGCAAGGATAGGTTTGATGGTTCCTTGCAGAGCGTCGAACGTACCCGTGGACGTTTCCTCCTTTGCCTTAGAGGAAGAGCCTTCTCCAGCTTTGTGGGGGAAGCGGGTTATGCCCTTTCCTACTTGAGCTTCTGCCAAAGAAGCCTTTAATGCTTGAAGGAGCTCTGGGTCATCATAATCTTCTTTGATTATCTGCACTAGCGACTCTGAGCTTGAGGACCCCTTCTGTGGCGATTCCTCTACAGCCTTGCCCTTGCCTTTTCCGTTAGGCTCTGGTGCTTTTTCTTTGCCTTATGAGAACAAGGGAACTGTAGAGTCCACTATCTTGAGTGGTTTGGCAGAAGTCTTCTAGGGCTCCTCAGCTTTCTTCTATGCCTTCTTCTCCCCCTCATGACGATCATGGTCATCAGCTTCTTGATCGTCATGGTGTTTGGTGGCTTCTGCCTTGCAAGTTTCTAGGGGAGTCTTCAGAATCTTGGTGGCCGCCTTCTTCATTTTCTTGATCACCTCTTCTGCAAGCACAGAGGCGTGACTTATATCAATCTCTGTCGACCATTTCAACTTTGAGATGCTTCTAAATATTTCGCTTCGAAGGGTGTCACCCTCTTTCATGAGCTGTGATGTGCAGTCTCTTATGGCCTGGTTGGAGGCTCGGGCCTTTTTGAGAAGTTGGTCTGTATGTTTGCGGATAATATCCCCTAAGGCTTCAACCATGGCATCTAGCTCTCTGCGAGTTGCTAGATGATTGATGTTGGCCCTTGAGGATTTGGTGTCCACGCCATAAGTGACTGCAGAAGAAAACATTTGCTTGATTTCGTCTTTGAATTTGGAGTAATCTTTATAGCCCGCAGAGATGAAGTCAGCAGCGAATTGGGCGGCCACCTCTGATAGTTCTGTCTTTAGCTTCTGGATCGAAGAGGGGTTGAGTGATAGAGAGCTAAAGGCTTCTGCTAGATCATCTTTTTGAAGGACAGAGCTCTGAAGGGTTACAAGAGTCATCTTGAGTTCTGCGGTTGTGGATGACAACTCCTTCAGAGCCTCTGTGATGGGGGCGAGATCCTCTGTCGATGTGCGCGAGATGAACAAGCTTTTCAACTCGTCCATCTTTTGGAATACCATTGTGGCGAAGGTTTGTAGCTCCCCCTTCGTCACATAGGCATCCTGGGAGCCTAGATCATCAACACATGGTGATCTAGTAGCCTCGAAGCGAGAGGTGCCCTCAGTGACTGATTTGACATAGTTTGCTCGGGGACTTCCACCAGATCCTCGGACTTCTCTGTGAGGAGAGCCTACCGGTGTTATCTCGATATCGCGCTTTGTAGGTTCAGAGCCTAACATGGCAGAGGGATCGAGTGTGGACATTGGGTGTTCTAGACCGTCTGTCATGGTGACTCTCACATATGCCTCTGAAGCATATTATGGTTGGTCACTCATGTGTGGAAAGGCAACAGATGCCTCTCTTGGTTGTGCTGAGTCCTTGGGCGATGGGACTCTTATAGTAAAACCAACATCCTTTTGAGAGGAAGTAGGAGTATGAGGTGGTTGCCCGGCTGTGCGATCGACAGAGGACTGAAGAATGTCCTCTGCAAGGTTAGCTTGGGTTGGGCTTGGCGTGTGCGTGCCTTTTTCAATAGGTGATCCCTCTAGAAACAGGGCCCCTAGTAGCGTGGGTAGCACTGGGAGAAGGGCTAGGATGTGTACCTTTGGTATCTTTTTCTCCCTCACCTAACTCCATCTCTTCTTCTTCTTCTTTGTCTAAGACGACCTCTGTCCCCAACTCTGTCACATCTATTGGCGCTTTGAATTCTTGTTGAATATGCAAGAGAATGTCTTGGATCTGTTCTGTTGGGGACTCCTCTTGAACGACATTGCGCAACCTTCTGCGCTTTGTAGTAGCCTCTATGAGGCTCTCTTAAACAGCAGCCTTTGTGACCACAACCTCTACGGGTTGGGCCTTCTTTGTTTTCTTCTTCTTGGGCTTCTGCAGAGGACTACTTGGGCCCTCTTCCTCTACGGGCCTCTTCTTCCCCTTCTTCTTCACAGAAGAGTCGACACCCTTCTGTGTCTTCTTAGGTGGGGGATTTGGGATTCTAGGGCCAGCCTCACTCACCTTACCAGCCTCTACAGGCTCCTCCATACGTCCCTCTACTCTCATTTTTTCAATTTTCTCACCTAGGGGGATTCCTATGCGTGGAGGGGTTTCAGGGACCGGTTCTGGGCTCCTGAATCCACGTCTGTAGGCCTTCCTATCTTCGTAACTAAGAAACCTGAGCATGGCTTTTGATAAGGGTCTGGGGCTTCTGTACCCTTGCTCATGCTCAGTTGGGTGGAATTCCTTGAATGGGTACAAACGTGTGTTGGGCTCCACAGAAGGTAGCTTTGCTGCTATTAGATCCCCAAAGACGAGGYCAAAGAACCTCTGTAGAATGAGGTTAGGATGGTTGAGGTCTTCCTTGGCCTTCTTCTGCGTCTTGACCTTGGACTTTTCTCCCCTTTGAGTCGCGCATTTCTTCTTGATCAATCCAACCATGTCCTCGAATATTAGCTGTGCGTAATCCAGAGGTAGGTTGAAGTAAATCCTATAAACGATTGACATCAATGTGTGCGAGGTCTGGTCGTGGCTTCCAACCTTCCCTGTCAGGCAACAGTTCACGATCGAGAACAGGGTATTCCAAATAGTAGAAGTCCTTTGCGCTTGAACTGTGTTTGTTTGACGATTTGGGTCGCATAGGAATGGAATTCAAGGAACTGAATCAATTTCTCGTCTGTCGGGGTTGCAGCAAATGCATCCAAATTAAGAGTTTCCAGTGTGGGTAAGCGCAGGGCAGTTCGCAATTTGTCCACATTCAATTCCATTGGCACTAATAATTTATTTGTAGGGTGAGATGCGTAGCGAACGATGCTCAGGCCAGTGTCGTCTAGGGTTGTTATATAAGAACTTAGAAGGAATTGGGTTATGTAAGACTCGGGGGTAGGTTTAGTAGCAGAAAGGGCGTAGAACAGGGGATGGTTTCTTAGAATTTCGAGGAGGGGAAAGTAATTTCAGGGAAACTTGTTTGTGAAGGAACAAAATAGTAGTTGTTCGGTTTCTTGACAAGTACGACCTTCTCGTAACGGTTTTGGACAAATGACAGTGCGTGAGATGTCAAAGCTTGAGCCTGTGTCACTTCATTTTCGCTTGAAACATTGACGGACTGAGCTGAAGCTGAGGAGGAAGACATGTTTGTAGGTTTTACTTGAGAGTTCTCAAGTTGCAGGTTCGCCGAAGAATATGAGTGTGGTAAAGGTTTTTGATTTGGGGGGAAAGGGGTATTTATAGTGAGAATTTTGAATTGAACCGTTTTATTGACGAAAGGTCGTGATGAGTGGTTTTAGGTTGAAACGGCCCAAAAGTATAACACGCCGTGCTGGGAAGACGCGCGATTGATGACATGCGCCCCCGTTTCTGACATGCGCGTGGTATGTTCTAACCCTTATCCATAGAACCATGCGCACCATATCAATAGACAAGAACTATTAAGAGAGTTCTGTCAGAGGCCTACGGGTAACAGAGCCTCTGTGATATGTGCCGGGCCTTCTAATATGTTACACCTTTACCTAAACGGTTTGAAAATCCATAGATAGATGAGTACTTGCTCAGCTCAAACCCACAGAGCCTCTGTTAGAAGCGCCAGAGGTTCTGATGAGTTGACCTCTGAGAACAAGATACTTCAAAAATTTTGGCACCTTCTGTGGTTTGATTTTCATTTC
>NW_020203190.1:6684-22573 GCF_001531365.2 Cynara cardunculus var. scolymus | reverse complement strand
ACTTCATACGGTGCCGCTTGGATACTGGAATGGTAACTATTGTTATATGCAAACTCTATGAATGGCAAGTGATCTTCCCACGATCCCCTGAAGTCAATAATACAACTTCTTAACATATCTTCGAGAGTCTGGATAGTTCTTTCACTCTGCCCATCAGTTTGCGGATGATAAGTTGTACTCAATTGGATTTCAGATCCCAAAGCTTTTTGTAGTCCTTCCCAGAACTTTGAAGTAAATCGACTATCTCTATCAGAGATAATAGACAAAGGAACACCGTGTCTGGTAACAATTTCTTTGATGTAAATCTGCGCTAACTTTTCTAAAGAGTATTTCTCTCTTATTGGTAGAAAATGCGCAAATTTGGACAAACGATCAACAATTATCCAAATCGCGTCATATCCTTTTGGAGTTCGAGGTAATTTCATAATAAAATCCATGGTAATGTGATCCCATTTCCATACAGGTATCTCTAATGATTGAAGACTTCCATACGGTTTCTGATGTTCAATCTTAACCTGTAAACATGTCAGACACTGTTCCACATACCGAGTTATGTCTCTTTTCAATCCTGGCCACCAATAAAAGGGTTCCAAATCTCTATACATCTTATTGGTGCCTGGATGAATAGAGTATCGGGAATTATGACTTTCATTTAATATTATATTTCGGATATCTCCAAAATATGGTATCCAAACTCATCCTTGACAGCACATTAACCCTTCATCATTTTGTTCCAAGTTTGAGATCATCTTACCCAACTTTTCTGATTTAATAAGATCTTCTTTCATAGCTTCCTTCTGACATCTCAGAATGTCTTTATGAATATAGGGGACTAAACTTATTCTCATTGCCACCATTTTAATGGTTCCACTTCTTTCCTTTCTACTCAAAGTGTCAGCTACCACATTGGCTTTTCCTGGGTGGTAAAGAATTTTGCAATCATAATCATTAACAAATTCAATCCACTAACGCTGTCGCATATTTAAATCTTTTTGGTTGAACAAATGTTGTAAACTTTTATGATCAGTATAAATCTGACATTTCGTTCCCAGAAGATAGTGTCTCCAGATTTTCAGAGCAAATACTACTGCAGCTAACTCCATATCATGAGTTGGATATTGTTTCTCATGCTCTTTCAATTGTCTTGACGCATACGATATTACTTTTCCTCTTTGCATCAAAACGCATCCTAATCCTAACTTTGAAGCATCGCTATATACCACAAAGTCTTCGGATCCATCTGGTAGAGTTAACACCGACGCACTACAGAAGTGATCTTTTAATAGTTGGAAAGCTTCTTGTTGTTCTTTTTCCCATTGGAATTTAACATTCTTCCGAGTCAATTTAGTCAATGGCACGGCTATCTTGGAGAAGTCCTGAATAAACTTCCGGTAGTAACCTGCCAAATCCAAAAAGCTACGGACTTCAGACGGATTTTTCGGAGCTTCCCATTTTTCAACTGTTTCTATTTTTACTGGATCTACTTGTACTCCGGCTTCTAAGATAATATGACCCAAAAATTGAACTTCTCTTAACCAAAACTCACACTTAGTTAACTTTGTGTACAACTTTTCTTTTCTCAACATTTCCAATATCAAACGAAGATGTTTTGCATGTTCTTCTTCAGTCTTAGAGTATATAAGAATATCATTGATAAATACAATAACAAATTTATCAAGATATTCCTTACATACTCTATTCATCAAATCCATAAAGGCTGCAGGCACATTAGTTAGACCGAATGGCATAACTAAGAATTCGTGATGCCCATACCTTGTTCTCAATGTTGTTGTGGCAACATCTTCTTCCCTGACTTTAAGCTGATGATATCCTGACTTCAAATCAATTTTGAAGAAATAACTTGCTCCTACCAATTGATCAAACAAGTCATCAATCCTCGGTAAAGGATATTTGTTTTTGATTGTCAACTTATTTAGTTCACGATAGTCTATACACATTCGCATAAACTCATCCTTCTTTTTGACGAATAAGACCGGAACACCCCAGGGCGAAGTGCTAGGCCTAATAAATCCCTTATCAGTTAAATCTTTCAATTGTGCCACCAATTCTTTCAACTCAGATGGAGCTAAACGGTATGGTGCCTTTGCTACTAGTGCAGCTCCTGGTGCGAGGTCGATTCGTAATTCAATGACTTTATCTGGTGGTAGTCCAGATAAGTCTTCTGGAAAGACTTCTGGATATTCACTAACAATCGGAATCGATTCCTCTTTTCTCTTCTCTGTCTTCAGATCAATTAATATGCCAAACATCCCTGGCACTTCTTTCGAATACTTTTCTGGGCTTTCATTACTGACAAAATATTGATATGATGATTCTGACGATCACCATAAATAACAACTGTTCTCTGGTCTGACAGAATAATTCTGATTATTTTTTTATTACAAACAATGCTAGCCTGATATTTTGCTAACCAGTCCGTACCCACTATTACCTCAAATTCTTTCATTGGCATAGGGAATAACCAAATCGGAAGTTCATAGTCCTCAATAACAATAGTACAGTTATTGTATACACTAGTAACAGTTTCTTGACTATTAGCAGTATCAACTACTAACTCATCATCAAGTAACACAGAATTCAGACATGCAGTTTGAGCAAACAATGGTGATACAAACGAAAAGTTTGCACCGGAGCCAAAAAAACACCTTAGCACGTATCGAATTCAGAAGAAATGTACCTGTTACTACATCCGGTGATGCTTCTGCCTCGTTCTTAGTCATCTGGAAGGATCATTCCCGCACCCCTCCTTGCCCTCCTTTGTTTACAGTAGGCCTTCCCCGAGTACCCGACGCATTATTCCCCGTTGTTAACTGCGGAGTTCTTAACAATGGACAATTTGGTCGAATATGATCCGGAGAATTGCAATTAAAACACCTTCGGTTAGCTGGGCAATTTCTAGATAAATGACCTGCCTCACCGCACTTATAACATTTCCTTGGGTCCATCTTGTATTCTCCCGGATGAACCTGTCGGCATTGTGAGCAGACTTTTTCACTGATCTTCTGTTCAGATCTGTTATCATATCTAACAGTTTTCGGCCCTCGAAAAGATTAAGGTCCCTCCCATTTTCTTTTCTCCACAACTTTTCCTTCCGATTGTCTATTCTTATTTCGTTCAGTCACCTCAGCTACATCTACTGTTAGTGGAAAGGTATTGGGGTTCATAGCAATAACAAACTCTCTGATTGAGGGTTTCAGACCCCAAATAAACCTTTCTATCTTCCTGGATTCAGTCGAAACATAATGTTCGGCAAAACGAGAGTATTCAATGAATCTTTCGGTATACTCCCGAACTGTTCCATTCCCTTGCTCTAACTTCAGAAAATCTTCCTCCATTTGTCTTACTGCTATTTTAGGATAGAATTGATTTTTAAATCTATCCACAAATTCTACCCAAGACAGAGTCTGTAAAACATCCGTTTTGGTAGACAATTCAACTTCCCACCAAAATAAAGCATTTGATTTTAATACAGAAATAGCAAATCGAACTTTATTTGTTTCCGGACACCGAATGGTGTTGAACACAGATTCCATCTCCTTAATCCAGCACATAGCTTTCACTGCATCTCTTTTCCCAGAAAAGGTTGGTGGTTTGCATGCTAAAAACATCATAATATCTCCTTCTTTATTCTGAGTGATTGGAGCAAAGGGATAAACTTCCACTATTTCTGTTTCCACCATAGCCGGTATTCCCATGATGGACGTCAGAGTTTCCTGCAATTTCCCCATTTCCTCTGCCAACATATCTCTAGTTATATATTCAGGCCGATCTTTCTTGAACATTCCCAGAGTGGGATTCCTCATGTTCAGAATGTATTTCGGTCCGACCCCTTCCCTGAGACTGGCTTCTTCCTCTGCCTCGTCCCCTTGTTCTTCCCCGACCTCTATTTCCAGACATACTAGTCGGTAGATTTACGGGTGTTTCTTCCCTTTMCWCAGATTCTGGACGAGCCACTCTTTCAGATTTTCTAGTTCGACTAGACATCTGCAAAGTTTAGTGTTAATAATCACGTATTCACATTCCCAAATATAATGAAGTATTCAAGTTCAAATGTGTACCTGTAAATTCATAATTACACTGGCCAGATGTAATTAAAATTTACCTTACACACTGTTCTTTTAACCCATCATATTTATCTCCAATGGTGCTAACTATGTCCRAGACCCTTAACATGCAATAAAACAGTTTAAGTCTAGGTATCATGCTGCTAAATACCTAAATCCCTTAAACTCAGGCTCTGATACAATTTCTGTAACGCCCCAACCCACACATTGCATGTAACACATATTTCATACAAAAGAAATATATATTATTCCATTCAGGTCCCTTAGTACAAGAATCTAACATGACCAAATACAAGGTCCAAAAATTCAAAATACATTTTTTGTACTAATTAATCAAAACTGTACATCAAATCAAAACAGATCTTCAAGCAGAAATGCATATAGGAAAATATTAAATTTTTTTCTTTCCCTTACTATCTGTACATCCTGCAATACATAGTTAAAATCACAAAACGAGGGTTAGACCGAAAGGTCTAGTGAGATACCCTATTTATGTTATTGCAGGGTGAAAATCACCAAAATCATTTATGGAAAACAATTATTCATATATATAACAAATATATGAACAAATAAGAACTCAATACCAGACTTCTTCCATATTTCAAGCAAAGCTTCACTTATACAAATCTCATACCTCTGAATCAWACAGGTTTCACATAATGCCACTTCTAAACCCTTTTAAGTCAAAACAAGGTTTATAAAGTTTCAGGCCAAACCTGACGTTTTCTCCTCRATAACATCTAGTCTATRATTTCCAATAAGAACCTTGATCTTAAATCTTTAAATCACAAAGAAATAAAGATTCCAGAACACGGTAATCTTAAAGGATATAATAGAAAGAGTTATATCATTCAACACACATGCAAATGCCACCCTTATATCCAAGTGTACACCTCTCCTTGATATGTCACCCTTATCCCATGGTACACCTCTCCTTGATATGCCACCCTTATTTCTTCATCAAAACTTTTCACAAAATAATTTCAAATAGACCGCAGTCATTGAAATTATTATCAATACAAAAATCATTTCTTTCAAAACTTCCTTTTATGATAAAATAACATTTCTTATCAAAAACACAATATATCACTTCAAATCCGGTTAATTTTATTTAGCCGGACTTCATCTCCGGTCAACAATCTGGATGACACATTGCATAAACTTTGTCCCGTTTAATACTTAGGATTAATTCCAACTTTTATCAGCATAACAAGTCCGGACAACACACCTCATAAAGCTTGATCGATTTAACACTTGGAATCAAAAATCAACTTTGTCCGGATATCAAGTCCGGACAATACTCCGTTCACCCTTTGACCGATTTAAAATAATCCGAACAACATATCGTCCAACCTTTGTCCGATTTAAAGCAATCCAGACAATAACTCATCCACCCTTTGACCGAATTAAAACAATCCGGCCAAGCTTTGTCCGGATAAAACCCTTATGTAAAATTCATTGATTTCATTCCAACAATAAACAAGATTCATATAAAATCAGTAGAAATTTTATGCAAAAGAGTTTAGAAATTACCCAACTTATCAATATTTTGGAATCAAATACTTGAAATCAGCTTGATCTTGCAATCCGGTCAACTCTCTTCTTTAAATCACACAATCTTTTTCAAAAGGCAAGCAGAAGAAAATGGGGGCTAAGCCCTCCTTTTATACTTTTCCTTTTAGGGAAAGTCGGCTAACTTCACATAGCCACGTGCATGCATACATACACCATGTATACACTTATGCACACACACATGCATGCATACATATATTATGTATATATATATATAGATATATATACCATGCATACATATAAATATATGATATATGCATTTCATATTATGCACATTTTCACATCCCAGCATGATCAAACGTAATAATTTATCATGCTATCATGTAATCATTTAATCAGATAATCACATATTATTCACCTTGGGTGATGACCAGAGTCCGATTATCACAATATATATAGTAATTTCCTATCATATGACCGCCTATACTTATGTACTGCTTCCACATGTATGCATAATATTAGATTACCACACATGTGCATATAATTCATGCATTTATGTCAAGATTTCATGCATACTATCACATAATTCATATATTAAACACATATGGTTACCTTGACCCAGTTTTGCAGAAAACCCGGTTATAACATTCTCTCCCCCTTAAGAGAATTTCGTTCCGGAATTCATTCATTCAAATAACCAACGGTAGCAGGTTCTTATATCAGATTCTAGTTCCCATGTTGCTTCTGAACCCTTATGAAAACATCATTGTACTTTTACTAGACTGATATCTTTATTTCTCAATACCTTGGTCTTTATGTCAGTTACTGCCTCTGGTACTTCGATATTGTTGGGTTTAAGATTGTGCTTAAAATGATTGAATTCAAGTTCTCTCATTTTGTAATTGTTTTGTAATAGTTAGCTTTACTACTTTCCTTATATAAATAGATTTTAGCTGGTTAATTATAATTAGTTCATGCTAATAATTTTGTAAATCTCTCTCAAGAAATATCATTTCAGGCTTGGTGAAAATCTCTCTCTACTCTCAATTGTGTTCTTGAGAATTTATCTGATTGTGATTGATTATTGGGATTCACAATTGGTATCAGAGCACAGAAGCAGCAATTTGATAGAAGGATTACACATTTTTTGAAGGAATTTTGCATGAATTTTTTGGATTTTACGCACTGTTCATCATTGGGTTCATAGTGTTCATAGTGTTCTTGATCGGACTTCATAATTTTCTACTCTAATCTTGTCAATTTTAATTGTTAATTGTTAAAATTTGCACTACTAGATTCACAATTTCATATTGAACATCTTTGATTCACACGATTTTGAGTTTTAAGCAAGATTTGAACCAATTTTGGCTGACTTTTTAGTTTACGAAAGTTTCTGTTCTTCAAAAAGTTCATAATTTTTCAAGTTTTGATCCAAATTTTTGGTAAAAAGTTGATAAAATTGTATTTGTGTTTGATGTTTAATCGTATAACTCTTGATCGATTTAGGATAAACCGCTTATTGCTTTGTGCGATTTAATAGTGAATTTGTGATTTGTTTGGTGTGCAATTTAGTGGTAAATCGGGTAACACTTTGTGCGATATAGTGTTAAACCGCCTGTAGTTGTGTCAAATTAAGTGGTAAATTGTTTGTAATCCTGTGCGATTTAGTTTACGATTTAGTATATCTGATTGATACTTTGCGCGATCAAATCTTGATCATATTGTGGTGTGTGCGATTTAAATAGTGATCAGATTTTGACTTTGACTTGTTGTGCGGATTTCAAAGTTGACTATTTTTGTGCGGAGTGTATCTTTGACTTTACTTGTACAAACTTTGACTTTAACTATTTGTGCAGATTGTTGACTTTGACCGTCAAGAGATTTAAATAGTTTGACTTTGTTAGTTGAGCGGATTAATTGTTTGATTGTATATTGCATTGTGCGGATTACATTTGTTTGACTTATTGACTTTATGTGTCCGTATTCATTTTTGTTATTTGTGCAAATTTTGTCTAAGTGTTTGATTTGTCCAGATATCTAATCCGGATAAACTTTGTGATTTGCTTAGATTTTGACAAACTTAGTTGTCCGGATATCTATTCCGGATAAGCTTGTCCGGACTTCTAATCCGGATAAGTCTAAGTGTTGAATATTTTTTCTAAGCGTTGAATGTGTGTTAATTTCTTGTGTGCGATTTTTTAAGATAAATTTGAATTTTAATCCTTTAAATCAAATTTTGAACTACAGAAGATCCGATATCATCTTAATCAGATAAAATGAGTTCGAGAGAAGCTATGGCTATTGGTACTGATACCAAGCCACCTGTTCTGTTTAGAGGAGATTATAACCAATGGAGAGACATATTTCTCAATTTTATTGAGCGCATGAAAGAAGGAGAGCTGATAATGGAATCTCTTATAGAAGAACCAGTAGTATTCTGGAGAGAAACACCTGATATTCCTGCTGAAGGCAGACCCTGCTCAGAGGGTCATAAAAGAAAATTCCAGATATATAGCTGAAGAAAAGGAAAGAGCACATGCTGACGTGTTGTGCACATCTTATATGATGCAAGCGCTAACCAATGATATCTATACAAGCATCGACAGTCATAAAGCATCTAGAAAAGCGTGTGGGTCCAGATAGAAAAAATGATAATGGGTTCTAAGGTGGGAACTCAGTTAAAAATCACAAACTTTATTTCTGCTTACGAAGATTCTAGGCTACAGAAGGAAAGAGCCTCTATGATGTATATGACAGGCTAACTAGACTACTGAATGACCTTACCAAGAATGGCATTTCTAAAACTGTCATTGAAATAAACGTTAAATTCCTCAGCAATTTACAACCGGAGTGGAAGCCTTATGCCAATCATATCATATTCAATAAATCCTTATCTGATATCGATATTCACGAGGTTTATGAAACTCTGAAACAGAATGAGGAGGATGTTTTAGAAGCCAAAGATTTAAAGAAGAAAAAGAAAAAGGAAGTCACTGATCATTTGGCCTTTGTGTCCGAGAAGAAGATAAAATCAAGTCTGATAAGCAAAAGAGGTCAGTCAGACAAGTGACTCGTCAAGTGAAGGTAGTGATAGCTCTGACTCGGACTCAGACATGAATGAATTTAAACAGGCCATGGCAATGCTGACCAAAGCATTTCAAAAGATGTTTCAGAAGAAACTGCACTCAAATAATCAAAGATTCTCTTCGGGTTCAAAATATGAGTTTAAAGATAAATTTGGTGAAAAGAAGAAGTATGATGAGAAGAGATACGAAAAGAAGTATGAAAAGAAACATGAAGAGAAGAAGAAGTTTGTGAAAGGAGTGGCGGATAAAAATACCAAATGCTACAACTGTGGCAAGTTGGGTCATTTTGCGGTGAACTGCAGAAAGCCGGTTACAAGAAATACCGATTATTGTAAGAATAAATTTATTCTATCTAAACAAAGAGATGCGGGAAAGGCATTAATGGTTGAGGATGACCATTGGTTAAATTTAACTGATGAGGAGGAAGAGTCAGAAGTTGTGGCTCACATCTGTCTGATGGCAAGGACCGAAACAGATTCTTCTGATCACTATGATGAGGAGAATGCTGAACTGAATGAAGAGGTATTGGAAAATTCATGCATAAATCAGATGCAAAAGATGATGCTTAAACTCCAAAGTTTTCAGCAACAATTAAAATCTGAAAAATTGTGTTCCAATAATTTTCAAAAAGAGTTAGAAATGTAAAAGAAAAATACATCAAACTTTTTGATGAGAATGCTGGAAATTTTGATTGGGCACAATCTTTACTATCTGAATCAAAAAATATTTCATGAAAAATCCAACATCTTAAAATTTGAATTATCTTATTCAAAGGACATATATAAATCGTTAGAATTAGTGAATGTAGAATTAATTGTTAAAATTAGTAAGCTTGAGTTGCAAACTATAGATTTAAATGAAAAACCCAAAGCTAAAAAAGAAAAGTTATATAAGAGAGGGCAGACTAATCAAACAATTTTTCTAAACAAACCCTCTGAGATAAGATTTTTTTAACCTTCGGGAAGGGATGGGTATGAAAATCCAAACTTTTGTGGAAAAGCTTTATACTATACCCCAACTCTATATAAATTTGAATATCTTGATTGTGGTCCCGAGTTTCAAATTAAATTTATAAAATCTTCTGATGAAGTAGAAGAACAAGAGGATTTTAACCGGAAAAGAAAAGACAAAATGCAAGTTCCGTTTGATTATTCAAACCTAAATGACAGCTATAAAACACAAGTCTCTGCACTTTCAACTGATTATTTTCATAGTTATTCAAAAGCAGAGCTTGAATATAAACCTGTTGAACCAAAACTTTATACACCAACATTAATAGTCGTTCAGTTAGAGAAGATTTTGAATGAAGAAAGGCTTTCATTTAATAAACAAAAACAAGAATTTCTAAATAAAATTGAAAATTTAGAAAATCCTAAAATCAAACCGCAACGAGTTGAGTCTAAGTATTTTTCATGTGCAAAATCTTTAAGTGACACTTCTGATTCAGAAGAATTAAATATTTTAAATGAAGAAATTAATTTTTCAAACATCTTGAACTCAGAGAATTTGATTTCTCGAAGAAACTTCCCAGTCACGAGGATTTTATTGTTAAAAATGATATGACAGAGGATTCCGACATAGCTTCAGATTTTAAAAAGAATTTCAATACAAAACCTGTTTCTGAGAATTGGTATTATAAAAAGAATAAATCCAAAAAGAATTCAAGAAAACAGAAGAAGCTTACTGAAAAGAAAATTAAACATAAGGTTCATCGTTCATTTAAATCTGATGATTTTATTTTTCATATTGCAGATAATTCATTGAAGTGTAAGAAGGTGTGGAGAGTAAAAGATGAAGATAAATCTTCAAATCAACAAAAAAAGAATAGTTTTGTCGATTCTTTATTAAATAATTCAGCATTGAATAATCTTGTACACAAATATTCAGTAAATGAATTGTTTGATATTAAGAATAGTAAAAATAATTGTTATCCGTGTAGATTGGATGAGATGTTTATGTCTTTTACTTCTTTTAAACCTTATCATGTCATGCATTCTGCTCTATCTGCTTTATCTAAGAAAATCAATTTTAACGAGCGCTAGTTTGGTACCTACAGTATACCACCAACAAAAACTGATCTGAAAGGACCCATTCTAAAATGGGTACCAAAACCCAATTGATTCATTGTGCAGGTAAACTAGCATGTGTGGTTCTTAGACTCAGGATGTTCTAAGCACATGACTGGTAGAAAATAACTCTTATCTAACTTTGTTGAATCTTTTGGAGGTACGGTAAGATTTGGAAATGACCAATACGCGCCTATCCTTAGATATGGTGACGTAATTTTTGGGAACTTAATGATAAAGAAAGTATCGTATGTCGAAGGACTTGGACATAATCTTTTCAGTATAGGTTAGTTATGTGATGAAAATTTAGAAGTTTGTTTTAAAGCTAACCAGTGCAGCATCCGTACTACTGATGGTAAGGAGCTACTAGCTGGAATCAAAAGATCAAACCTCTACACAATCGACCTATCAAATACACAAGTGGATACTGAAGTCTACTTGATAACCAAGGCATCCTTGAAGCAAAATCTGATGTGGCATCGGCGTCTTTCTCATCTCAATTTTAAATATCTGAACAAGTTGGTTTGTGACAACTTGGTTAAAGGAATCCCGAATTTAAAGTTTCATAAAGACCCTGTGTGCAGTGCATGTGAAATGAGTAAACTGAAGAAAGTTTCCCATAAGTAAAAAATAGAGATCAATACTGATTGTCCCCTTCATCTACTCCATATGGATCTCTGTGGTCCTATGACAGTTCAAAGTATAAATGGAAAGAAGTATGTGCTAGTCATTGTCGATGACTACTCCAGATATACATGGGTTCATTTTCTGAAGTCAAAAGACAAAGCAGCTGAGACAATTATTTCATTATTGAACACGGTTCAAACTAATCTACAACTGACAGTTCAGAAAATCAGAACTGATAATGGAACTGAATTCAAGAACAATATTCTCGGCTCATTCTTAGAATCCATTGGTATCACACATACTTTCTCAGCAGCCCGGACACCGCAACAGGATGATGTCGTTAAACAAAAAAATAGAACATTGGTGGAAGTGGCGCGTACACTCCTGACTTGCTCTAAGCTTCCCTTATTCCTTTGGGCTGAAGCAGTGGCAACTGCATGTTTTACCCAGAACCGATCTCTTGTATACAAAAGGTTTGGTAAAACTCCATACGAAATTATAAATAAAAGAATACCTAATATCAAATTCTTTCAAGTATTTGGTTGCAGGTGTTTTATCTTAAATGACAAAAAGGACAGAGGTAAGTTCGCTGCGAAGGCTAATGAAGCTGTATTCATAGGCTACTCAAAAACGTCTGCTGCATACAAAGTCTACAATAAAAGGACAAAAATCATCAATGAGAGCATCAACATTTCATTCGATGAAGTAATTGATGTTGCTTCTGAACAACACAGTTCGGAACCCAGGCTGATAATTAACACTTCGCGAAACGCAGATAAAATTGAATCTTCAAATTCTAATATTTCTAATTTATATTCTTTGTTTGAGAATTTTTACGATGAGTATTTTGATAATAAATCTAATAAGTCCAATGATCTGTCCAGGAATATTCAAATCGAACAACAGTTATCTGGTCCATTTGTTGATGTTCCAGTAACTGAAACTGAAGAAGAATCAGAGGAAGTTGATGAAGAAATTCAGATGGAAACTCCTGACTATCCAGTTTAGTGTGAAGAGGGCTTAAATATTGATTTGCCAGAGGTGTCAGTCGTTCAAGATGACAATACCTTACCTCAGTCAGATATTCAGCCTTCTTCAGTTCCAAACATTGAACCTTCACCTGAACTTGTTACTCGTAATTCCCCTAATGCTTACACTGATCAAAATTCAGATCAAAGTTCTTATATTCCCCTACCTCATAGCAAAAAGTAGACCAGGAATCATCCAATACATCAAATTATTGGTGATCCATCTGCATCTATTCGTACTCGGTCTACTACTGCTAATGAGTGTCTTTATTCCACTTTCTTGTGTAATATTGAACCAACTAAGGTGTCTGAAGCCTTAGCAGATCCGGACTGGATAATCGCGATGTAAGAGGAGCGGAATCGGTTTGAAGCACTAAAGGTCTGGAGATTTGTTTCGCATCCCAACATTAAAACAATTATCTGTATAAAGTGGGTTTTCAAGAATAAAAAGGATAAAGATGGCGTTGTTGTCAGAAATAAGTCCCGGCTCATCGTAAAAGGATACAAGCAGCAAAAAGGTGTTGACTACGATGAAACCTTTGCCCCGGTAACACGGATCGAAGCTATAAGGATGTTCTTGGCATACACTACACACGAGAATTTCACTGTGTATCAGATGGACATCAGGACGACATTTCCTTATGGTCTTCTCAAGGAAGAAGTTTGTGTTGCTCAACCGGAGGGTTTTGTGGATCAGTCAAAGCCGGATCACGTGTATATCTTGATAGAGCTTTATACGGTCTTAAACAAGCACCAAGAGCCTGGTACGATATCTTATCAGAGTTTCTGGTAAAATCAGGTTTCTCGAAAGGTAACATTGACACAACCCTCTTTATTAAAAAGGAGAAGTCAGATATTATTTTGATACAAATTTATGTAGATGATATAATATTTGGATCTACAAACCCAAAATACTGCAAAAACTTTTMTGCMTTRATGGTTTCTCGTTTTAAAATGAGTATGATGGGTGAGATGAACTTCTTTTTAGGACTTAAAGTCAAACAATTATCTTTGGGAATTTTTATCTGTCAAACAAAATATATTTTTGATATCCTGAAGAAAATTAATATGGAAAACTGTTCATCTAGCAAAACACCTATGGCTCATGGTACAAAACTACATGCTGATCCATCTGGAAAAGCTGTAGATCATAAAATATACAGAGGGATGATTGGTTCTTTAATGTATTTAACGTCTTGTTGTGGCACCCCAGTCTCCACACATTGCATATTACATAGAATTCATTCATAGAATACATAGATTCCCACATAGGTCCAAAACTACAAGAGTCTGTGCTACAGGTTTACGATAGAAATTGCATAACTTAAAATTTCCAAAATACATGCATTTTAAACTAGCATTGTTCTCCTCCAAAACACATCTAGATATGGTCTTCAACATTTAAGCACATAAGGGAAGTAATCATATAATTATTTTTCCCTTATTGATATTATAACTGGTATTACCTGCACACATATTTTAAAACATAAAATGAGGTTTAGACAAAAGTCTAGTGAGATTCCCTTTTTCATGCTATGCAGGGTAAGATCACCAAAACATTTACGAAAAATCTCTCAACATAATGAAGAATAATAAAAGAATTGCATCCTGTTTAGGTCCATCGGGCCTCTTGTTTAAAATCCCATACTTAGAAAAATAATGATTTTCCAGTCCAACGACCTCTGGTTCCATAGGGTCCATCGGGCCTCTGGTTCCAAAGTGTCCATCGGGCCTATGGTTCGAAATACACTTTAACAAATAATTTGATTTTAGATAACCAGAGCTCCTATGAAGGATCAGAGCCTCTTTCTTAAATAACACTCCCATGAAAACTCATTGATCAATTCTAATAATAAACATAACCTTTCCAACAAGTTAAATCATATTTTAGAATGTCATGAAGGACCAGAGCCTCTGGTTCTTCTAACCAGAGCTTCTGGTTGTACCTATGAAAGCCAACCAGAGCCCCTCTGGTATGTTTTATAGAAATTTCTAAGTATAAAGACTCTTTTGAAATATCATTTTTAAATCAATATCCAAAATCCTCTAGTTCTATTATGAGGGTCAATCAGAGCACCTCTGGTTCCTTGTAAGATATAACCAGAGCTCCTCTGTTTCCTCATAATCAATGCTTTTATCCAAAGCATATTACTCACAACCAACGGTCATGAACCATGTTCGCTCCAATACCATAACATCATTATTATCATTTCTACTAAATACAACATTTCCGAATTCTCAAATCACCAAGAAATAAGAACTTAAATCTGTTGTAACTTTAATAAATATCATAATAAGAGTTAGGCCATGCAGGCAACGACCAACCTTATATCCTCCCAGTAATCCCCTTTTTATGATGTTCCACCCTTATATCCTTCCATTAATTCATATGAAATTGTTCATCCAAAGACAGACCTCGGTCATATATGTCAGAGTGAACCTGTTCATAATTTCCAAACCAAATCATGGTTTCAACATAGGTTTATACTCAAACCTTTTTGTACATTAAGAACAATCTGTTCTTCCAAAATAGTTTCAAACACTGTTTTTCTGACAAAATCTCATACAAAATGGTTTAAACCCAGTTACTGTTTGAATCCTCCAAAAACAGTTTCAAACTTTCAAACTCACAATATTTATGTTTAAAACATCTAGAAAACAGCTTTTCACCAAGCTCTTTCTATACCCAAATCATTAAAATTTAACAGTTCACTATTCATAAGTATAGAAGTTTTGGGTAATAGACTCACAGTTATAATCAAAGAACAATTTAAAACTCACAATTTATATGAGCAATTTAAACCTCACCTTTGTTTTAAACAGTTTCTGCAGACACAGATCAAACAGCAAGTTCTTTTTGCTAAACAAAATCTTCTCACGCCTTTGAAATAGTAGGTTCTTTTCAAGAATTTCACACAAGTTCTTTCTAAAATGATAGAGATAAGGATAGCCTTATCTTTATCTTTCTTTTTATATCCCACTTAGGCGGTGGAAGGATTTTATTTATAAAATATTAACTAGGCGGTGACACTATTATTATAATAAAATCAATGCTTAAGGGTGAAGATACCTTATTCCAAATAAAATAATACCCCTTGCATGTGCAGTAACATCACATATAGAATATTCACAAATATATATATATATATATCATATTATGCATTTTATCACATATGTATACTATTCAAGAAATTAATCAATTAATATGCATGCCATTTTGTAATTTACCACATAATCACGTATAATTTACCTTGACCCAKATTGTCTGAAACCAGGTTATAACATTCTCTCCCCCTTATAAGAATTTTGTCCCGGAATTCATTCAAATAACCATGGATATTTTTCCTTCATTTCTGATCATAATTCCCACGTTGCTTCTGAACCTTTGTGAAATTGCCACTGTACCCTTACTAGACTTATTTCCTTGTTTCTCAACACACGGGTTTTGTGGTCAGTTATAGCTTCTGGAGTTTCCATAAAATTCA
>NW_020203190.1:2392-4209 GCF_001531365.2 Cynara cardunculus var. scolymus | reverse complement strand
ACCAGACAAGTCCTTGGGAAAGACTTCTGGGTATTCTTTGACAATTGGGATCTGTTCTGATTCTTTCTCCTCTCTGTTTGCATCGATAGCATAAGCCAAAAACCCCTGACATTTCTTATGTATACACTTACGAGCTTTCAATATGGAGAGAAGACTGGTATGATAATCCCGATGATCACTATCTATGATGATTGTTCCTCTGCCTGGCAACTTAATTTCAATCTTCGTTTGGTTACATAAAATAGCTGCCTGATTTTTGACTAACCAATCCATACCTACCACTACATCGAATTCCTTCATTGGCATAGGGAATAATTGAATAGGCAACTCACAACCCTCGATGGAAATGGTATATTTATCGAACACATAAGCAACAATTTCTTGACTATTAGCGGTGTCAACCACCAACTTTTTGTCAAGTGGTATAGAAATTAAACATGCAATTTCAGCAAAAGTAGGGGATACGAATGAAAAGTTCGCACCCGAATCAAATAGCACTTTAGCATATACGGAGTTAATGGAATAAGTACCTGTTACCATGTCTAGAACTGCCTCTGCCTCATTTTTAGTCATTTGGAAGGATCGTCCTTGCGCCCTTCCTAGCCCTCCTCTATTCATACTTGGTCTCCCTCGACTACCCGTTGTACTATTTCCCAAACTTAGTTGTGGATTTTTGAGCTGTGGGCATTTGTCTTTAAAATGATCTGGTGAATTGCAGTTGAAACATCTTTTGTTCATCGGACATAATATTGATGAATGTCCAATCTCACCACAATTGAAGCATTTCATCAATTCTGGTTTGCATTCTCCTTGATGATATTGTCGACACCTAGGACACACCTTCTCCATCGACCTCTGCATTGGTTTCTTGTTGAACTTAAAGGACTTGGATCCTCGATATCATGTTGAAGATCCTTCCCACTTCCTCTTTTCCATTTATTTTCCTTCATCGCTTCTATTTTTGTTCCTCTATGTGACTTCAGCTGCATCGACTACCAATGGAAAAGTGGTAGGGTTCATTGCTATAACAAATTCTCTAATTGAGGGTTTCAAACCCCAAATATATGTCTCAACTTTTCTAGCTTGTGTGGATATGTAATGCTCAGCATATCTAGAATACTTTATGAATTTTTCTATGTATTCTCTAACTGATCCAGAGCTTTGTTCCAACTTCAAGAAATCCTCTTCCATTTGTCTAACTGCAGCCTTGGGACAAAATTGTTSTTTGAATCTATTCACAAATTTTTCCCATGACAAGGTTTGCAAAACATCCACCCTTCCAAGAGATTCTATTTCCCACCAATACAAAGCATTAGACTTTAGAACTGATACAGCAAACCTGACTTTGTCGGCTTCTGGACAACATATGGTATTGAATAGTGATTCAATCTATTTTATCCAACACATAGCTTTAGTTGGATCTCGCTCACCCGAAAAAGCTGGTGGTTTGTATGCTAGAAACATTTTAATATCCCCTCCTCTTGTGCTTGGTGTTGGTATGGAGGAATTTATCTCTACTCGCTCTGTTTCCACCCTCGAAGGCATTCTCAATATTGATATTAAGGTTTCTCTTAACTTTCCATTTCTTCAGCCAACATATCTCTAATTTCAAATTCTGGCTGTGGTGTTGGTTCCAGATTGTTATTGTTGATCCCAGATCTCTCAATAACACTTATAATTTAGTTATGAATAACCAAATTATAATGATTTTATGAAGAAAGTTAAGAAGACTCAAAATTAGTATATGAATATTAAAAAACAATTTGAGCTTTAAAGGTTTTACTTTATTGATAATAAAACGTAAAACACTAAGAGGA
>NW_020203190.1:0-1038 GCF_001531365.2 Cynara cardunculus var. scolymus | reverse complement strand
CAGGCTTTCTTCTCTATCTTGATACATATATTGATGGATATTTTCCATCATTACTGGCTCCCTGGTAGGCACTTGAGGTCTTCTCCTCATTGACTCCATGTTYTGWAKTATTTCGTCCACTAGGCTCTGTGGAGGATGGCCCAAGGAGGAGGGAATATCCGCTTGCACCATGGGTTGTGTTTTGGTTGTCTGGGTGGTTTCAGGTTCATGGGTTTTTTTTGGTTATTGGGGTGATGAAGGAAGGGTAGTCATAGGTTCTGATTGTTGGGTTGTTGTGGGCTCTGATTGTGTGGGTGAAGTAGGTTGCTTTGTGGATTCTGCTAATATGGGTGAAGTAGGTTGGTTTGTGGGTTCTGGTAATGTGGGTGAAGGAGGTTGGTTTGTAGGTTCTGGTGATGTGGAGATGATGAATGGTTGAGTTGGGCGAGGTGTTGGTGAAGGGGTTAAGGGTAGGTTTGTTTGTGTTGGAGGGGTAGTGGGTTCTTCATCGGATGCAGAGCTCAACTCGATGGTATCTGTTGAGAGTTGTGTTTGAGTGGATGATGGTTGTGGTGCAGCGGAATGTGTTGCATGTCCAGCCGCCGTTGTCTCCCCTCACGAGGGCCAAGGCCTTGATCATCRGGGTCTTGGTCATCGTGTCTTCTTCCTTTCTGCGGACGGCTGCTTGAGCATGAGGCATGGGACCTCTTCTTCTTTTTGTTCCTCCTGAGGAATTTAAGATACTCCCTCAGGGCTGCCTTTCTTGTGGTCTCCTTCATTGAACGAAGGAGAGTTGAAGTTCATTGTTGTTCATCAACCAGCGTTGTAGTGAGAGCCCTTGTTGGTTGGATGGCTCGATGAACAAACTTAGCGTTGATCTCGTTGAAGGAGGAGACCAGTGCTCTTGACAGAGCTTGCATGTCCGCCCTAGTGGCGAACTCTGTTGATGARGTGGAGGCTTGAGGGTGTGGTGGAATGGTTGATGTGGAAGAGGGTGGTGGTATGGGAAGGTTGGTGATTAAGTTTCTCACCTCTGCAGTGAATGTAGAAAAGGCTTCT
>NW_020203189.1:20890-23080 GCF_001531365.2 Cynara cardunculus var. scolymus | reverse complement strand
TCCGCCACCCAACCTATGATCACCTACGTGTTTTTGGGTGCGCATGCTACCCAAATTCATCCGCCACTCAACCCCATAAGTTACATACCCGCTCCATCCGTTGCATCTTTCTAGGATTTTCTTCCCCTATTTAAGGGACTCCTGCTTATTGTATCACCACAGAGAAAAACATATACCACAGAAACTTTTAATTACATGATAGCATGACAATTTACGTGCCAGTATGTATTAAGTGGATATATGTATGTATATATATATATATATATATATATATATCTTAATGTGATAATGCATGTATGTGTAAGGTGTGTATGTGTGTGCATGTAGAAATGCATGCATGAGGTGGCAAAAAGGGGGGGAAGGCGGTTGGCCGACCTTCCCCATTTGGTAAGTATAAAAAGGGGTGGGGGTTACCCCTTCATTTGACTTCTTCTTGCTACTTTGAGAAAATTTGAGAGGAAATTAGTGGGTTGTCCGGATTGTATATTAGAGGAAGAATTCAAGTTGATTTCAAGCCCTTTTCAAGAATTCAGTTTCAAAAGGTTGATTGCAGGCATTTTGTGTTCAAAAGCTTTAAAAGGTGAGTGGTTCTAAATCTTTTTACATAAAAAGCTTTCTTCTGGTTTTGAATTCATGTTTTCGTATTAATTTCTTTCCTTTGAAAAGAACCTTGCTAAATTTTGTTTAAGTGTTTATCCGGACAAAGCTTGACCGGATAAGGGTTTTAAACCGAACAAGCCTTGTGAGGTTTAGTGTCCGGATAAGTATAAACCGAATGAGTCTTAAGCGGTTTGTGTCCGGATTGCTTTAAACCGGATGAGTCTTAAGCGGTTAGTGATCGGATTAGTATAAACCGGACAAGCTTTGAAAGGTTTGTTGTCCGGAGTTGACAAACTGGCTAATTTTTAGACGGTTTAGAATTGGTAGTAATACTTAGAATTTTATACTGAGAAGTAAGAATACGACCACATGGGGACCGRTTTATCWTAAACCGGGRGAGACTTGAACGGACTAGTGTCCGGATTTGTTGTCCGGACAAACTTGAAATTATTCYAAGTRTTAAACCGTTTAACGAGTGAGGAGATTGTTGATCGGATTAGATATCCGGACAACCAAAAAAATGGACTTTTGTTCCAAGTGTTAATACGGATGAGGCTGRATCGGACTATTGACCGGATCTGTTATCCGGATGATTGTTGAACGGATTTGATTGACCGGACTTGTTATCCGGATGAGTGTTGACCAGATTTGATTGATCGGACTTGATATCCGGATGATTGTTGACCGGACTTGTTGATTGAATTTGAAATGGTATTTTATGGCTTGATGAAAATTGTTATTTTATCAAATGAAATTTTGATATAAATGATTTTGATCTGAAAACTATTCCAATGGCTGCGGTCTATTTGGAATTATTTTATAAATGTTTTTGAAGAAATAAGGGTGACATATCAAGGAGAGGTGTCCATTTGTTATAAGGGTGGCATATCAAGGAGAKGTGTCCATTTGTTATAAGGGTGGCATATCAAGGAGAGGTGTCCATTGGATATAAGGGTGGCATTGTCTGTGTGTGTGAATTTATATAACTCTTTCTATTATATCCTTTGAGATTACTAAGATCTGGAATCTTTATTTCTTTGTGATTTAAGGATTTAGGATCGAGGTTCTTGTTTGGAAATCATAGATTRGATGTTATTATGGGAAAAAKATATGTTTTGGCCTGAAACTTTGTTAAACCTCGTTATTGAGAAAAAGGTTTWAAAAGTGGCATTGTATGGAATTTGATTGGTTCAAAAGTTATGAGATTTGAATAAGCTAAGWSATAGCTTGGGTTTGAGAAATGAATTGGTATTTCGGTATTATGGATTCATATATTTGTTATTTATATGAAGWCTTGTTTTTATAAAAGTTTTGGTGATCMTTCACCCTGCAATGACATGAATAGGGTATCTCACTAGACTTTACAGTCTAACCCTCGTTTTTGTGATTTTAAATATGTGTTGCAGGTCGGGTAGAAGGTAAAGGAAAGGAAAAGATTTAGTGCTTTTCTTACGTTCTTTTTGGTTGAAGAATTGCTTTTGATATGTAACTCTGATGATTAGTACAAGATTGTAATTTGAATTTTTGGATCTTGTATTTGATCAAGATAGTTTCTTGTACTAGAGGACCCAGTTGTATATGTATATGTAT
>NW_020203189.1:14527-20785 GCF_001531365.2 Cynara cardunculus var. scolymus | reverse complement strand
TGTATATGTATATGTATTTCTTGATGTGAAATATATGTATTACATGCAGTATGTGGGTTGGGGCGTTTCAGAATGGTATCAGAGCCCGAGTTTAAGAGATATAGGTATTTTACTGCATGATACCTAGACTTAAACTGTTTTGTTGCATGTTAAGGGTCCCGGACATAGTTAGCACCATTGGATATAAATATGATAAGTTAAAAGAATAGTGTGTAAGGTAAATTTTAATTACGCTTGGCCAGTGTAATTATAAATTTACAGGTACATATCTGAACTTGAATACTTTATTATATTTGGGAATGTGAATACGTGAATATTAATATTGAATTTTTCAGATGTCTAATCAAACAAGAAGATCAGAGAGAATAGTTCGACCAGAATCTGAAGAAAGGGAGGAGTCCTTGGTTAATTTTCCAGTCAGTACAGCTGGAAATAGAGGTCGAGGAAGACCAAGAGCAAGAGGAAGAGGAAGAGGAAGGAGTCAGTCACAAGGAAGAGGACGAACTCAAGTAAACTCTGAACATGAAGAATCACATTCCGGAAATGTTCAGGAAGGAACAGTACCACAACCGGAGTATATAACTAGAGACGTATTGGCAGAGGAAATGGGAAAGTTACGAGAAACTTTGATATCTATTGTGAAAATACCTGCCAGAGTTGAAACAGAAAGGGTAGAGGTTTATCCATCTGCTCCAATTATTCAGAATAGAGAAGGAGATATCAAAACTTTCTTAGCATGTAAACCACCAACCTTCTCTGGAGAAAGAGATCCGGTAAAAGCGATGTGCTGGATCAAAGAAATGGAATCTGTATTTAACACTATCCGATGCCCGGAAACGGATAAGGTACGATTTGCAGTTTCATTATTAAAATCGAATGCTTTATTCTGGTGGGAAGTAGAATCGTCTACTAGAACGGATGTGTTACAAAATATGTCATGGATAGAATTTGTGGATAGATTCAAGAATCAATTTTGTCCTAAAACGGCAGTAAGACAAATGGAAGAAGATTTCTTGAAGTTGGAACAAGGAAATAAGACTGTACGGGAGTATATAGAGAAATTTATTGAATACTCTCGTTTTGCTGAACATTATGTTTCGGATGAATCAAGGAAAATAGAAAGGTTTATTTGGGGTCTGAAGCCCTCAATCAGGGAATTTGTTATTGCAATGAACCCCAATACCTTTCCGTTGACAGTAGAAGCGACAGAGGTGACTGAGAGGAATAAAAATAAGAAGGAAAAGTTTTTGAGAAGAGGAAATGGGAAGGACCTTCGACTTTTCGAGGATCCAAGACTGTAAAATATAATAACAGATTTGAACAGAAGAATGAAGAGAAAGTTCATCAAGATGAAGGTAAGATGGATCCGAGGAAATGTTATAAATGTGGTGAAGCAGGTCATTTGTCAAGAAATTGTCCAACCAATAAAAGATGTTTTCACTGTAACTCCCCGGATCACATACGACCGAATTGTCCTTTGTTAAGAAATCCTCAGATAACAATGGGAGGTAATGCATCTAATACTCGGGGAAGACCTGTTGGAAATCAAGGAGTACAAGGAGGGGCACGGGGACGATCCTTCCAGATGACTAAGAATGAGACGGAAGCATTACCTGATGTAGTAACCGGTACGTTTCTCATAAACTCCTTACATGCTAAAGTGTTATTTGATTCGGGTGCAAACTTCTCATTTGTATCCCCATCATTTGTCTTATATGCTCGTATGAACTCTGTGCCACTTGACGATAAATTAGTAGTTGATACTGCTAACGGTCAAGAATCTGTTAGTTATATGTTTAAAAATTGTACTATCATGATTGAGGATTGTGAGTTATCTATCCGATTGTTTCCTATGCCTATGAAGGAATTTGATGTGGTAGTAGGAATKGATTGGTTGGCAGAAAATAAGGCTAGCATCGTTTGTAATGAAAAGATGATTAGAATTGTGTTACCTGATAAAAGAATAGTTATAATTCACGGTGACCATCGGAATCATCATATTGGTTTATTATCTGTGATGAAAGCTAGAAAATGTATTCAAAAGAAGTGCCAAGGATTTATAGCTTATATAGTTGATGCTAAGAAAGAAAAGAATAAGCAAGAGTTTATTCCAGTTGTTAGTGAATATCCCGAAGTCTTTCCAGAAGACTTGTCAGGATTGCCTCCAGATCGAATTATTGAGTTTGAAATTAATTTGATACCTGGAGCAGCGCCTGTAGCAAAAGCACTGTACAGATTAGCTCCATCAGAATTAAAAGAACTAGTTGCACAATTAAAAGATTTATCAGGCCAAGTACTTCACCATGGGGAGCTCCAATTCTGTTTGTGAAAAAGAAAGTTGGCACTATGCGTATGTGTATTGATTACCGGGAATTGAACAAATTGACCATAAAGAATAAGTATCCATTGCCCAGGATTGATGATTTGTTTGATCAATTAGTAGGAGTCTGTTACTTCTCAAAGATTGATTTGTGATCTGGATACCATAAGTTGAAAGTTAAAGAAGGTGATATAGCAAAAACAGCATTTCGAACCAGGTATGGACACCATGAATTTTTGGTTATGCCATTTGGTTTGACTAATGCACCTGTAGCTTTCATGGATTTGATGAATCGAATATGTAAAGAATACCTCGATAAATTTGTTATTGTATTTATCGATGATATTCTTATATATTCCAAAACTCAAGAAGAACATGCAGAACATCTCAGATTAATCCTTGATCTTCAGAAAAGAGAAAAGCTGTATGCTAAATTATCAAAATGTGAATTCTGGCTAAGAGAAGTTCAGTTTCTGGGGCATGTTATATCTAAGGATGGAATAAAGGTAGATCCAACAAAGATTGAAGCCGTTGCAAAATGGGAGGCACCGAAAACGCCATCTAAAATTCGAAATTTCTTGGGGTTGGCGGGCTATTACCGTAAATTTATTCAAGATTTCTCTAAAATAGCCGTGCCTTTGACAAAGTTAACACGAAAGAATGTTAAATTTCAATGGGAAGAAGAACAGCAAAAGGCCTTTCAGTTATTAAAAGATCATCTTTGCAGTGCTCCAATACTTTCTTTAGCTGACGGAACTGAAGATTTCATAGTATATAGCGATGCATCAAAATTGGGTTTAGGCTGTGTCTTGATGCAAAAAGGAAAAGTTATATCATATGCATCTCGACAATTGAAAGATCATGAAAAGCATTATCCAACTCACGATATGGAGTTAGCTGTAGTAGTTTTCGCTCTGAAAATCTGGAGACACTATCTTCTGGGAACAAAGTGTAAAATTTATACAGATCACAAAAGTCTACAACACTTGTTCAACCAAAAGGATCTGAATATGAGACAGCGAAGATGGATTGAATTGGTCAATGACTACGATTGTGAAATTTTGTATCACCCAGGAAAGGCTAATGTTGTAGCTGATGCCCTGAGTCGTAAAGAGAAAAGTGGAACTATCAAGGCAGTAGCAATGAAGATAAACTTGAATTCGGATTTACATAAGAAAATACAAGAATGTCAAACAGAAGCTGTCAAAGAAGAGAATAAGAAATCAGAAAAAGTGGGTAAGACAATTTCCATCATGGAACTGAATGGAGAAGGGATATTATGTTTCCAAGGACGGATATGGGTACCAAATTATGGGAATACACRAGAAATCATCCTAAACGAAAGCCACAAGTCTCGTTATTCTATTCATCCAGGTACCAACAAGATRTATAAGGATATAAAAGTATTTTATTGGTGGCCAGGTCTCAAGAAAGACATTGCAAGATATGTTGAGCGATGTTTAACTTGTTTGCAAGTTAAAATAGAGCATCAAAGACCCTATGGGAAATTACAATCATTGGAAATACCAATATGGAAGTGGGATCATATTACAATGGATTTTATCACAAAATTAYCCCGAAYACCAAAAGCTTATGACGCAATATGGGTAATAGTAGACCGTCTATCAAAGTCTGCACATTTCTTACCAATAAAAGAGAGTTATTCGCTGGAAAGGTTAGCTCAGATCTATATTAAAGAATTGTGACTAGACATGGTGTTCCCTTGTCTATTATCTCTGATAGAGATAGCCGGTTTACTTCGAAATTTTGGGGAGGATTACAGAAAGCTCTGGGGTCCGAAATACGACTGAGTACAACTTATTATCCACAAACTGATGGACAGAGTGAAAGGACTATTCAAACTCTAGAAGATATGTTAAGAAGTTGTATTATCGACTTCGGAGGATCGTGGGAAGATCATTTATCGTTAATAGAGTTTGCATATAACAACAGTTATCATTCTAGTATCCAAGCGACACCTTATGAAGTATTGTATGGACATAAATGTCGAACGCCGTTGTGTTGGAACGAAGTGGGTGAAAAACAGCTAACAGGTCCAAAAATTGTTCAAGAAACTTCTGAAAAGATTGAAAAAATCCGTAAGAGAATTAAAACAGCACAAGATCGCCAGAAAAGCTATACTGATAATCGTAGAAAACCCTTTGAGTTTAGAGAAGGCGATTTTGTAATGTTAAAAGTCTCACCATGGAAGGGTGTTATTAGATTTGGGAAGAAAGGAAAGCTCAGTCCGAGATATGTGAGGCCATTCAGAATATGCAAGCGAATCGGGCCAGCAGCATATCAGTTAGAATTGCCGGAAGAACTGAGTCGAATTCACAACACTTTTCATGTGTCGAATTTGCGGAAATGTTTGGCTGATCCAAATTTAGCTGTACCTTTGCCAGAAATTCAGCTAGACAGTAAATTGAATTTTGTAGAGACACCAGAAGCTGTGGTAGACAGAAAGATCAAAGTGTTGAGAAACAAATATATAAGTCTGGTAAAAGTACAATGGAAGTTTCATAAACGACCAGAGGCGACCTGGGAGTTGGAGTCAAATATGAGATCGGAATACCCGTGGCTTTTTGACTAAAGGAATTCTGGGACGGAATTCTTTTGAGGGGAGGAAAATGTGATAACCAGATCCTGGTTATTACCCAAGGTAATTTATACGTGAATATTTGACTAAATGATTACATGATAGCATGACAATTTACGTGCCGGTATGTATTAAGTGGATATATATATATGTATATATATATATATATCTTAATGTGATAATGCATGTATGTGTAAGGTGTGTATGTGTGTGCATGTAGAAATGCATGCATGAGGTGGCAAAAAGGGGGGGAAGGCGGTTGGCCGACCTTCCCCATTTGGTAAGTATAAAAAGGGGTGGGGGTTACCCCTTCATTTGACTTCTTCTTGCTACTTTGAGAAAATTTGAGAGGAAATTAGTGGGTTGTCCGGATTGTATATTAGAGGAAGAATTCAAGTTGATTTCAAGCCCTTTTCAAGAATTCAGTTTCAAAAGGTTGATTGCAGGCATTTTGTGTTCAAAAGCTTTAAAAGGTGAGTGGTTCTAAATCTTTTTACATAAAAAGCTTTCTTCTGGTTTTGAATTCATGTTTTCGTATTAATTTCTTTCCTTTGAAAAGAACCTTGCTAAATTTTGTTTAAGTGTTTATCCGGACAAAGCTTGACCGGATAAGGGTTTTAAACCGAACAAGCCTTGTGAGGTTTAGTGTCCGGATAAGTATAAACCGAATGAGTCTTAAGCGGTTTGTGTCCGGATTGCTTTAAACCGGATGAGTCTTAAGCGGTTAGTGATCGGATTAGTATAAACCGGACAAGCTTTGAAAGGTTTGTTGTCCGGAGTTGACAAACTGGCTAATTTTTAGACGGTTTAGAATTGGTAGTAATACTTAGAATTTTATACTGAGAAGTAAGAATACGACCACATGGGGACCGRTTTATCWTAAACCGGGRGAGACTTGAACGGACTAGTGTCCGGATTTGTTGTCCGGACAAACTTGAAATTATTCYAAGTRTTAAACCGTTTAACGAGTGAGGAGATTGTTGATCGGATTAGATATCCGGACAACCAAAAAAATGGACTTTTGTTCCAAGTGTTAATACGGATGAGGCTGRATCGGACTATTGACCGGATCTGTTATCCGGATGATTGTTGAACGGATTTGATTGACCGGACTTGTTATCCGGATGAGTGTTGACCAGATTTGATTGATCGGACTTGATATCCGGATGATTGTTGACCGGACTTGTTGATTGAATTTGAAATGGTATTTTATGGCTTGATGAAAATTGTTATTTTATCAAATGAAATTTTGATATAAATGATTTTGATCTGAAAACTATTCCAATGGCTGCGGTCTATTTGGAATTATTTTATAAATGTTTTTGAAGAAATAAGGGTG
>NW_020203189.1:5243-11293 GCF_001531365.2 Cynara cardunculus var. scolymus | reverse complement strand
GAAATCCAGGATCAATCGGGCCAATCGGAACACTGAGTTTGAGGGGGTGTCGTCCAGACACACTGGGGGATCGATTAGTACAGCACAACATCGAAACAGGATGGTGAGTATCTAATCTTTTTTGAAAATGTAATTCGTTCTTTATGTTAGTAACAACTTAACCTAATTGTCTAATGTAGGCACAAGTAATGGGTCGTGAGCCTACTGCTACTAAGGTGTTTGAGCGCACTCACTACATGAACCGGAAGTTCGATCAAAGTTCGTCCGACCCACCTACCGATCCTCCTCAGTTCAGTTACCATAAAACTGCTAGGTATCATGTAAGTTTTCTAAAACCGTTACTTCGATTAATAGATACGTTTGGTAGGTTTAAAGTACTATATTTTAATAAACATAGTGATGGTATTAGTTTGGGCTGCCATTGTTGGGCTGCCATTGTTGGGCAGACATTAGACTAAGTAGATAGGTTGAGAATGTGACTACCATTGGTATTATTAGAATGCTTTGATTGTTAAAAACAGACATTTGATATGTTTTATTTACAGTCGTTATGCTGCTAAAATTTCTACATACATAAMCTCACCYRTTTTTGTTTTGGTGAACCATAAGAGCGATTTCAATCGTTTAGGGGTGAGTCACAGTCTAGTACCGACATCCCTCCTCTGATGAGGCATCTCTTTGGGAGTAAAGTGTTGGAGGACGGAGGAAGGGCCGCATCTTTGGTTTCAAGACCTCCCAGGATCCCTCTTATGCTATGACGGATAGATGTAGCAGTAGCACCAGGAGATCATACGAGTCAACAGTGGAGGTATGTTGATTATATTATTATATACTTTCTCATTACTAAAATTGCGAACAAATAACTGATTTTGTCGAATATTGAATATTTACAGGTTACGGAGTTGAGAGAGAAGTTGGCAAGGAGATGAGGAACTGGAGACCGAACGGAACAACATGGCAGATTTGGAGGCCAGACAAACTGCTTCGTTAGCCAAACAGGCCAGACAAGCTGTCGCGTTAGCCGAACATGCGGCCTTATCGGAGCATCTTGCGGTATTTATGTGGCAGTCAGATACATTTTCTCCCCTCCCCCACCTCCCAGTAGTTAGATTGTATTAATTTGAACATTAAAATTGTATAATTGGATATTTTAAATTGTATGAATTGGATATTTTAAATCGAATGAATTGGTTAGTTTTAATTTGTTCACAGTTTTGGTTTGTGATATTATGGTCAATTTTTGTATAAATAAATACAGGAATTATGTAATTATAAAAAATTATTTTTAGATTAATACAAATTAGCGAGGGAAAATCCGTCGCTAAAAGTCCTTCCCTGTCCGTCGCTAATCCGTCGCTGAAAGTTCCCTCGCTGATCCGTTGTTGAAAGTTCCCTCGTTGATCCTCGCTGAATCTTTTCCCTCGCTGATCTGTCACTAAAAGTAACCGTCTTTGATCGTCGTTACCTACGAGTTTTTGTCTGACGGACTATTAGCGACAGATCAACAACGAAAGACCCTTTTAGCGACGGATTTGCAAAAGAAAATACTTTTATTTCTGTAGTGAATATCAAATACTTATAAACACAAATATATAATATTTGTATCGGTCTTTCATTTTCAACTTCATGAGTCATGTTTTTATTTATTTGAATTTTAACATTAAGTAATATTTGTTTGAAATATACGACGTGAGCTTAAAAGTAAGAAATCAAATGAGAGATTTATATAAAATATTTCAAATTGATGATGATAAATTATAAAACTTTATTGATAAAAAAAATCTTTTGGAAAGTATTTTTTTGTATTGAAGGAAGTATCTGATGATAGGGTTTTGCTAATAAAAATTGGTGGAAAGCTAGTGTAACAAAAGTAAAAAAGATTTTGTAAAACTTAGGCATTGGCGATGCCATAATTGCGTAAGTTACATCATCAGTTTTGGTGACGAAATGGTACACCCCAGCTTTCACTAGGGTCGTGACAACATGTAAGTTGTAACTTAATAAATCATACAAATCATTCATCACATTGCATCAAAAGAGTTAAAACATCATAATAACTTAAACATTGTTAATATACCAAATAGATCAAACATAGTAGTTATATTATTCGGTGCAACACAASATAATGACATATATTCAAGGTYAWKGTSACWYCCAACATMTGCCCTTACATKATATTTCCCTTAATTGCTCTCGGCTTTGTCTGCTCCTAAAACAAACGTTACTTGTTAGCTTCAAGTTCAATGAGTTCAWAGTTTAGASAGTTAACATCCATTTRTACAWARCAATGCAGCAAAAGGGTTTCATAAAMTTGACAACATATAACTAAACATCACATACGAGCTTGCTTGTCAAAGTATATGTATCATTAAAAGATGAGTTTCATAATTGTTGATTATGCATACCATAGATAGAACATACATGCAACTTGCACATGATTAATCGAGATATTATATGTGAACTAGCATACAATAAGTAATTAGATTAAAAATTAATTATGAGAAACACAACTACATTTGTTTACTGAACACATATGAGCATACGATAGATGTTTTGTTGAACATTTTATATTAGAATTGTTCACACATAAGAAAACCCGATTGACCTAGCGTGTTCGACACGGAAAATGTTCAACAAAATATATATTACCACTTATTTCCCATTTGTTAAACCATGTATATTGTTATACTTTTGCTTTCTATTTAATTGTGATGACTTGAGAAAAAGGTTTTGCGCTTGTTGTATTATTAGGTTGTTAGACACGAGATATAGGTTATGCCCCCAAATATCACCTCTATTTTATATATGATGTTTTAAATTTAAGGGTAATTGYGTGTRTATATATACCGTATCTTTTSGAAACACAAATATGCAGTGGGCCATCGATCTGAAKATTGATCRTGGTTTTGTACTTTGGGATTTTGTTTTTATCGCTCAACTTGAACACGAAGCAACCCAACAAGATAGAAGAGAATATCTTCATTTGCCTATATGCGAAATCTCGGCCCAAACATATTCTAGGTCCCGCCTGTGTATAAATAAAACCAATTACTACTATGAATGTGTATCATCAATAAAAAGCTAGAAATGTCGCATATATGGACATGTTGGTTGTTTGCAACAGTGACTTGTACCTTATTCAGTAGAAGTTGCACCTTGTGGATATGAAATTAATGGTATTATACTAACCTGAAAAGCTGTAAACTTGAAGGGGCTCTCTGGGTGGAAGCAACCATCTCGATCAAGCCATCTTTCTGGTCTAAACTCATGTGCATCCTCACCCCATATGGACTTCATCCTTCCCATTGCATATGGCAAGTAAAATACCATATCCCCTTTCTCAACATTACAACCATCTGGTAGAACGTCATCTGAAAAGCATATCTTTACGTCCTACATAATATCATTTCATCTTCATATTCTTACAAATTATCAGGATAAGAGTTGCACACAGATACCGATTGCTAAAGGCTCATCCTTAGAAAGCAAATATAAGAAATTAAACAAGTGTTGGACGAAAAAATTTGCATACCATCGACAAGGCAGGATAGAGTCTGAGGGTTTCCGTTAAATTTGCATGAAGATATTGCATCTTATCAAGAGCTTCCTCACTCACATAGGCTGCAAACTCCGCAACATTTGTGATCTCTAATTCTTTCATGTTAATGTTGGTTGCTTCTTTAATTTCTTTTGCAACTTTATCTTGAATATGAGGATGTTTGCAAAGCATGTAAATGAACCAATACAAAGTAGTTGCTATAGGATCTTTACCAGCAAGTACAAACGCTACTACTATGTCTCGTATGTACTTTGGATCTGTATTCTTGATCTGCAAAAACCTCGACAAAATGTCTTCTTTCTTGAACTGAAAATTCCATATAAAAATTAGTTTAAAACATTTTCTATGCTTGAAATTTTAATGAAAAGCGTCGAACTATACATATGTCAACGGGAAAGTTCAATTAGAAACACTAAAATTTTGGGAACCAACTATTCATGACAAATATACATGAATATTAATCATTAGTAGTTGATTCTCAACTGGGTTTTCAAAATATTTAGCATTTCAAATACCTCTTCCTTTACCAATGAATCATCCCTTATGTTGTGCATTTGCTCAATCTTGGTCTGGATCAACTTATAAACATAGTCATYAATCACTTTGATATTTTTCTGTAACTCCKYTTCTGTTCCAATATTCAAAGCCTTCTTGATCTTCCATGATATGTCAAAAAATCTTCGAAGAATCAACGTATTTGCATCATCAAAGGCACGACTGAATCTAATACCTTCTTCACTTGAACCAGTAATGTTGTCARCATCAATTCCAAAACCAACTTTAAATATTGAATCCGTCGTTGCTTTCATGAACAAGTCCTGGATGTTTGCATATTGGGACGTAATGTTTAGCTCTAAGGACAATAATCAATRAAGTAAGTAAATGTTTAGTGAGGAAACTATTGAGGAACCTACAGTTATATCGATTTTTTTGTTGCTATTTGCTGCTTCTGACAAAATGTTGCCGACTTTTATTGTGTTTTTTCTAAAGACTACACTGCTAAAATCTCTCAACACTTTCGTAGAGAACTCGTGGCTTGATACCTTCCTCTGTTCTCGCCATTCGTCACCATCGACTGTGAATATTCCGTCACCAAATAGATCCTTTAGGATGTTGTGGATATGCGCTCCCTACAATATTTTTTCACAATAGTAATTTGTAAAATGAATTCCATAAGAGGGTATGGTATACCAATATCTCAATACAGGGAACCTTAATCGAAAAATTAGATGGAGCAAAAAAGTGAAGGATATATATTCCGAGTGTTGGTTAAAAATGGATTCCATTGAGGTTGGTTAGACCTAGAAGAAAAAGGATAAATGAAAAACTGAAATTATCACATCCAATTAGGACACGCACACACCTTGCCATAATTTTTGAAATTTGTCTTGAGGATATACTCCACAATCGAAGGATCAGATGTATAAATCTCACCGCGAAAAGGGTTAAACACTCTATAAGTTTTGTATATTGTGGCGAGATTAGTATTGTAATCATGCAACGTGCGATAGTTGATGAGTTGATTAAACCTAGTTCCGCCACATGGATGGTACGTCTTCGTCTTCTTCCCATATTTTTGTGATTGATGGTAGATATAGGCTAAAAGAAGAAGAAATAGAGGTATGAAGATTGACTTTGAGAGAAAATCCATCTTGTGAGAAATGAGAGGGAATGTGTTCCTTTGATCACTGTTAGGGATGAGTACTCATATATATATATATATATAGGATCCCCTTTATTACCTTGATAATTTTTATCATTATTATAATAAAAATAGCTCTTATTATTGTTAGAGTAAATTACATTTTTAATTTATGTGGTTGTCACATGTTGTTAGCTCTAGTCACATTTAAATTAAATAATATTTTGATTTTTTTTTTACTTTTTTTAAACATATTTCCTATTATAAATAATATTTTGTGGCGTAATTGATGAAACCTTTGGAATTCATCCTAAAGTTTTAGTTTCTATACGTATTTATTATAAGGGTTTGATATTCATATACCATGCTATTTCTTAACCCTAATAAGAGGGGTATGTATAAGATTAAATTTATTATATTATATTTTAGACATTATATAAAGGTATTGTATTTTGATTCTTATTTCGAGAACTTACTTTTTGAATCTCTCTTTTCTTTTATACATATAACATCAACCAAAAAAACTTAATATTGTTTCTTTGGAAAAAACTTAATATTGTTTCTTGAATGACCCTCTATCTATATTATATTATAAAGTATTTAACAAAAAAATTGAAATCATTTTTTATACATGCATTACTATTTATTGATGCATATTACTTAAAATTCAAGATTAAAAAAATAATGCACAAATACAACTTATTAAAGCTCACATGTTTAAATTCGTGTAACTAACTGTAGATAAACATAATCAAATACAAGATAAACATTTTATTTTAAATATAAAAAATTTAAAATATAATTAGAATAATCATTGCGTTCTTACAGAATACATAATTATTATTTTTA
>NW_020203189.1:2900-4711 GCF_001531365.2 Cynara cardunculus var. scolymus | reverse complement strand
TATATATATATATATAAGGGCCCATTCAAGGGAAAACTGATTAGTTTGTGGTAACTGTGAGATCCAATCTCAACCACAAATCAATGGATAAATTAGAAAATTAATAATTATGGTAGTTTGAGTTAAAATTATAATTAGAGGGCATTTTAGGTATTTTTAAAACTCCTATCTCCTTTCTCATCTCTCCGACCTCCAATCTCCAGCCTCCGGTTAACATTAATCCGACAGGTACCAAGTAATCACAAAGATACATAATGTTATACCCATTGTGATATATTGTGATACCATTGTGATACCAACTATGATACAAACTCAAACCTTAAAACAAAGATACACAATGTGATACCCATTGTGATACACATTGTAATACACAATGTGATAACCATTGTGATATATTGTGATACTTGCCGGATTAATGTTCACCGGAGGCCGGAGAGATGAGAGAAGAGTTTTTTAAAAATACCTAATATGCCATCTAATTATAATTTTAACTCAAACTACCATAATTATTTAATTCTCTAATTTATCCGTTGATTTGTGGTTGAGATTGGACCTCACAGTTACCACAAACTAATCAGTTCTCATTTGATTAGGCCCCTATATATATATATATATATATATAGAGAGAGAGAGAGAGAGAGAGAGAGAGAGAGAGAGAAAGAAAGAAAGAGAGAGATGAGGTTTATTTTACAAACCACATAATTTATACAAACTAATCATACACATCCATTTATTTGCTCTACGGAAAATATTGAGGGAGGTATATTTTTGGTAAAGTTTTAATTAATTCACATGGATCATAGTCAATTTAACCTACATGAATATGAAGAAGAGAATCTTTTACAAATATCTTCCATTCATCAATTACTTTATTACTGTAAATACAAGTATTCATGTATAAGTTTTTGACTTTTAATTCATGAGTGAATTGGGTGTTCTATAAGTTAAACAATATTGTATGTAAATTTGGGTTTTTGTATTTTATATTTTTGGTTCAGTATTACGTATTACAGTTTCAAGATAGTTCATGAATAATCTTGTTGTATTAATGAATTGGATTCAGTAATGAAATTGGTTTCATGAATGAAACTGAAGATGGTTCGGTTAATGAAATATTTTGAAAACTAGATGACATGATTTCATTAGTGAAATGAGTTTCATGGTTCCTAACCAAACCGAAATTGGTTTTCTTAATAAAACTAAATATGGTCCGGTCAACGTAACATTTTAAAAAATGAATAACATGATTTTATTAGTGAAATTGGTTTCATTATTCTTAACCAAAATGAAATTGGTTTCATGGTTCATAACCAAAATGAAATTGGTTTCATGAATGAAATATTTTGAAAACTGAATAACATGGTTTCATTTAGTGAAATTGGTTTCATGAATGAAACATTTTGAAAACTGAATAATATGGTTTCATTTAGTAAAATTGGTTTCATGGTCCTAACCAAAATAAAATTAGTTTTATTAATGAAACCAAATATGGTCCAGTCAATAAAACTTTGTGAAAACTGAATAATATGATTTTATTAGTGAAATTAATTTAATAGTTCTTAACCAAAATGAAATTAGTTTCATGAATGAAACATTTTCAAAATTGGATAACATGATTTCATTAATAAAATTTGTAAGGAAATCAACTTATTCATAAATTTTACAAATTAAACAAAACAATATACTCAAAATCTGAAAAATATTACAAGTATAGTATAATAAATCTGGAAAGATTTGTAAATTGAAAAAAAAATATCAATTTCTTTTGTTATTATGAAAATGAAATAAATAAATTCCTAAAAGAATATGAT
>NW_020203189.1:0-1915 GCF_001531365.2 Cynara cardunculus var. scolymus | reverse complement strand
AATCTTTCAATAAACGGTTGTGATTAATCATGATAAAAACTTATTTTTTTTAAATTTAAAATTTCATAAAGATAAGTGAACAAAGTTGAAAAGAGTATTTAGATAATTTTCTTTTTATGTTAATCTCATATCATTAATTGGAAGTTACAAAATCAAAAAATATCATGATTTTTGTTAATGTAAGAACCATATGAACACAACTATATATATATCATTGTGTCAAATACGAACAAAAAATTGACATATGTATGAACTTGGATGCATAGCATTTATGAACACAATATGAACATAATAAGAATAGTTGTTATACGAAAAAGAAATAAATTAAAAAAAACAGGCATGAACACAATATGAACAACTTTTGAACAATAGTTCCTTCATTATGAACACATTCATGAGCGATCCTTTGTCAAATGGAGTTTTATACATGCATTGCATCAATACCGTTTAAGATTCGTATTACGGTATCCCCTCTCGTCGGACTGAACATAGAATCAAAATACTTTTTATTTGGTATTCTCTCCATACTACATACAAATCATGCTGTTTGTATGTCTCCATTCTTGTTTGTTTATTTTGGCATGAAGACGAACATCAAACCCGGCATTGTCCGCGTATGTCCTGTACATCTTTTTCGCTTCATTTATATATACGAATTGTGCATTGATCTTTGGTTTAAGCTCGTCATCAACATTGGGGATAAAATACTTGTTTCCATTTGAACACTCTCCGACGTCGTACTCCGTTTCATGTTCGGAGGGTGTAAGTATGTGAACACCTGTTGATACCATCATAGTTTGTAAAATCAATGAACATTAATATTATATAACTGGAGTAATCAACTGCAACAACCATAAAATAAATTTATTTGGTGCAAGTTAAAACAATCAATTATGACCATGAGATGATTAATGTGAACATATATGAACATAAACATATATGAACAGCATGTGAGATTTATTTGGTTCGAGTTCACAAGTTGTTCATAGACTAAAATAATTGACAAGAACATATATGAACAAATTGTGTATAGATTTATTTGGTGCTAGTTAGATTAATCATTAATGACCATGAGATGAGTAATGTGAACATATATGAACATGAACATATATGAACAACAGGTGAGATCTATTTGGTTTGAATTCACAAGCTGTTCTTAGACGAAAATAATTGACATGAACATATTTGTAACAACCCAAAATTTTGAAATACTTCAATATATCATAATGAGTATCCCAAGATTAAACACTTACATTGCAACGGAAATAAAATTTCTAATCTTACAAATTGTATCACCATCTAAATTACAATCTTGAGGAACATAACTTTGCTCTATATAACAATGCATTGATCTGCACATATCATTCTTTTAAGTTAATCCTTATTTCTCTTTATTGCACTTTTCTTTCCACTCATAAGCCGTCTGGGTAAAAAAATTTAAAAGAATTTTGGGTGAGCCTTAGGCCCAGTGAATCCACGGTTTTCATGCATGAACAACAACTTTTAAAATAAACAATTTTCACGAAGCTTCATAAATTTAGCATGACTTGATGAGAATAATACTTTTCACAAAATAAATATATTATAGTGTGCGTCTACATCACAAAGCAACCGCGTCATGGGACATGTCTACCTCACACAGCATTACCTGGCGAACTCACACAACATGTCCGCACTTACGGCTTAGACAAGCTCACAAAGCATGCTTGTCTTTACAAAATCATATTGTAGTACATCCCCATTGACATACAAATACTCAAAACACATATTTTAAAAATATCGAATTTTTCACGCATATATAACATATCAAAAATAAGGCATGCAACCATTTTAAAAATAAATCACGTGTAACTCACCATACAGGTCATAACTCCAAACCGTTCCTCGAAGTTCCTCATGTTCTCCCAACAAAAAA
>NW_020203188.1:19156-31753 GCF_001531365.2 Cynara cardunculus var. scolymus | reverse complement strand
AACCAAAGTTTACAATTCCAAAGATAAGTTTGTAAATTAAACACAAAAAGAAATTTAAAGGTGATAGTTGTGACACGGCTTCTTTTAAGTGCCACCTTGAGCCTTTCTTACCCCTGAAAAGCACGTCAAAACAAGTGTCAACTACAAGAGTTGGTGAGTTCACAGGTTTTATATGCACAAAATGATTTCAAATGCAGCAAATCCCAGTTATAAGTTTCTGAGCAATATCTTAAAAGCAACGTCATACACATTATATAAATTGTTGAGCCACTACTAAACCTAAACAACTTTCAACGCCCCACGAACTACCTCAGAGGTGGTAGCGAACCACATGGATAGAACATTCTTAAGAACTACCTCAGCGGTGACTACTTCGAGTCATATGTGTAGAGCATACTTTAATGACCAAGTGCACCCCTACTCGTCAGTCAAAAGGGTGGGTATGACAACCAAATAGCGCTATCCACAAGAATCATAGGCTCAAAATGAGTTAATAGTAGTGTAAAAAAATGGGGACTTTCAAACTCAACATACCATCAATAGTGTATACATTTAHTTGYTCACAACAAGATTCATATATCAATATAAATCTATCAAACATTTCTTTAATTATGCTTTCCACCCCAAATACGCAAAAATGGTAAAAAGGGGGCTGTGAAACTCACTCTTTTGCAAAGCTCCACAAGTTCAAGATACGATCCGGTCACCACACGAGCTTAATGATTCCCTATAAAAGAGTAATATCCAAAACTGTCACTTATGGGTTTAAATCTACTTATGGGGATTAATAAGTCCTAAGTCCATAAGTGTCTACTTATGTCCAACTTGATTATCTATAGTCCAAATATACATAATGCCCATATGCTCATTAATATAGTAATTTATATCGGAAGTAATGCTATAGTCCAATAAAAAGATCAAAATTTACAAAATCAAATAATCCCAAAATCTCATTTTTGGGCAGAAACTAATGATACTTAAAATGATCATTTTAAAGAGACTTCTAAAATGAGATAGTTTCCTATATTTTTACATGGGATATAGAATTGAGTTATGGTCATTGTGAGCAAATTTCATGCATTTTGGACATGCAATAATGATTTAAATAATTTATGCAATACAGTATATCACAACTGATATGGCAGATTACACCATGTTAGTAAAATACTCATTTAAAGAGTTCTACTAAGTGTTCTACAGAAATTCAAGTTGGATTATAAACTTAACACTTAAATRAAACTTTTAAACYAAGAATCACTCATTTTGGATGAGTTGAGAGGAAGATATGGCACCCTAAAGTTACATGCACACATCTGTCATTAGTTGACAGATTGCACACTTAACTTAATTAAATTGGTTAATGCCTCAAAACTTCATATTTTTGAGTGAAACTGGGTTCATATGAACTCTAACTCATAAAAAAACATTTTAGAAGAAGAATAATACACTATGAGCAAGTAAATAAAGAGATATTAGCATACAAAGTAGGAGTTACCTACTGATGGTTTCACAGTTTGCACACCTAAAGTGTTTTAGGTGTTTGGAGATCAAAACTCTATATTTTCATGTGATTCCACTTGCATGCAGAAGATAACTCATTTAATTAACTCTCAAAGGAATAATCATCTTTTTTCATCGAGTTTTGAAAGAGATATGATCCTTGGAACATACATATACAAATCTGTCAGATTCGGACAGATTGCATGTTCACTTTGTTTTGAGTAGTTAAAACCTCAAATCAGCAGAATATTGAATGAAATCGGTGAAATTTGTAAGGTAACTCATTAAACTAACATCCAGAAGAWAAATCAATGATTTTGAATGATTATCTAGAGAGTTATGGCTGTTTAAAGTAGGGTTTACCTACTGAAAAACTCTCAGATGCACATATATAATGTTTTGAGTATTTGGGGAGTCAAACTCAATGTTTTTGAGTGAGACCAATTGGATTACAACCCCAACTCAATAAATAAACTTTTAGAAGAAGATTCATAACATTTGAACATATCATTTTCAAGATATAGACGATTTGTGCACATGCACATAATCTGTCAGCACCTAAAAATGCCATTTTTAAGAAACAAACCCACATGCAACATGATTTTACCCATTTTCTTGAGTTCTAATGTTTGGGTCATAGATTACCACCATCATATGAACATTTTTACATGTTTTTGGTGTGTAATCTCTCCTTAAAAACTTTCGAAGGTTAGAAGATAGTAGAGAGAAATGCATAAAAGTGGGGTTTTCCCCCAAAATTTGCAAGAAAAAGATGGAGATGAAGTTGTTACCTTGATTTATGATGAGAGGGATGTAATATCTTCAAAATCCTTGCTATTTTGATGGAGAAATGGGCWGGAGTAGGAAGGATGAAGAAGATGATTCTTTGCGAGACTCTTGAGTTTAGAGAGGGAAAGAGAGGGAGTTTCAAGTTTTGAAATGAGAAAATGAGTTGTAATTGGAGAAATGATGCAATTTATATGTGGGTAATAGGAGGGAAAGGGGAGGGAGGGGACGGCCATGGGAGCCCAAGCCCAATCTCTCTCTATATATATATATATATTTTTTTTTTTTTAAAACCAAAGCCCAAAATGCTAAAATGTCATTTTTCTCAATTTTGACATTTTTTTTAAATTAAAAACCCATGTTGGCTAAATTCATTTAAATAAAAAAAATTTATATTTAAAACACCAAAACTTTGTGTTTTATATAAATTGGGTATAAATTGGAGCATTTGGCACTGTATAGGACATTTCAGATAGTTACGGGTCGAAACCGGACTTTCTAAGCAACTACCGGAATCTCTAGAAATTTTTCGATCAGACTAACCTAACTAACTCCTAATCTTATAAGTTACCTTCAATAACACTAATATAAACTTAATAAGAGTTAACCTGGAAGTTCAAATTTGACAGTTGTCACATATATGTATGACATGCATGGGTATGCATGCAAGGGGCGGTCTAATCACCATTCTATTGTTAGTAAGAGTATAAATGGAGAGGAGGCTCTTCATAAAATCCTCTTGGCCATATTGAATACTGAAAAAGAGTTCTAAAAAGGCAGTTGATCAGATTGTTCAATTGGACTGGAATCAAGTGAGTTGTTTTATAAATTTTGAAGGTGAGTATCTTTATTCATCATATTTTATCTTAAAAGGTAATTTCTCTTGGTTTGAGTACTGAAATTGTGTTATAAACTAACACCTAGACTTGGTCATAAATCGGACTTGTGTTGTCCGAATTCGGTATAAATCGGACATAGTGTCATCCGATTTAGAAGAAATCGATCATAGTATTGATCGGATTAATATGTTGATGAGATTCTATCTTTGTAAACTAGATAAATGTTTTAAACAGAGAAGTAGGAATACGATCAAAGGCTGTTCAAATTAGATATAATCCGACTGGTATGTTCTTCGATTTATTCATAAACCGACCAAAGCCTTGAGCGGAATTATGTAATCCGACTGAGTGAAGATCGAACTTGAAAGGTGTTGGAAAAATATTGTATATGTAAACCGGACAAGCATGATCGGGCTTGTTTTAAAGTTATCCAGATTGGTTAATCGGACAAGTAAGCTTGTGTTGTCCGGTTTGTTACACCGGCCAGGACTTACCGGAGATGAAGTCCGACCAAGTCTATGTTGAACAAATTTCAAGGTTGACCGGATTAGTAATTTGACTAAAGGTATTTGTTCAGATGAATCATTAATAAGACATTCTTTTAATATGATAAAGAATGAGAAGTTTTATAAAGATGATTTTGAACTGATAAAATTCCATTAGGACATCTATGACTTTGGTCCATTCTAATTGGAGATATTTTGTAAAGATTTGACGAGGAAATAAGGGTGGCATATCAAGGAGAGGTGTACCATGGGATAATGGTGGCATATCAAGGAGAGGTGTACCTTTGGATATAAGGGTGGCATTTGTATGTGTGTGTTATGTGATATAACTCTTACTATTTTATCCTTTAAGATTACTATGATTTTGTGTCTTTATTTCTTTGTAATTTAAAGATTTATGATCAGAGTTCTTATTGTCAATCATAGTCTGAATGTTATTGAGGAGATGATAACAGGTTTATAACATGAAGCTTTAAATAAACCATGTTTTTTAATTAAAAGGGTTTAAAGTGGTGTTATGTGATATTGGAAGGTTCCAACCTGTTTGGTTTGGGTATGTTATTTATAAAGCTAAGTGATTGGCTTTGGAAATTGGCAAGGTATTGGTATTATGTTTTACTTGTTCATATATTTGTTATATATATGAAAAGTTGATTTAAAATAAAGTTTTGATGATTTTAATCCTGCAATGACATAGAAAAAGGGATCTCACTAGACCTTCCGGTCTAACCCTCATTTTGTGGTTTTAAATATGTATTGCAGGAAGTGCTGACGGTAAAGGGAAGGGGAAAATGTGATATTTTTCTGCATATATATCTGTATAAAGATTTGTCTATCATGCATATAGTGTTTGGTAAAAGAATGATGATTAGTACATGTTGGAACCCAGATACTCTTAATTCTCAGAAAACACAGTTGATAAATAATAAGATTGAAGTACGAACAGTGTACCGAGTATGATCAAGCGAAATATTTAAAATATATAAGAATATTAAAAGACTTGAATAAATCAGATGCTTTTATTGGATGAAAATAAGAACTTTCAATCTAAATGTATTCTCACAAGAAATATGCTATAGTATAAGTCGGCACTCTCAGGTCATTTTAACCTGAGGAGGGAGCTTCCTTATATATGCCTAAGTGAAACAACTATGCTATAATTATCGCTTCAATCTCTGAGTTGCTGAGTCCGCGTCTTTATCGTTGACTACCCTTGAAAAGTGGAGCAGACTAAGTCAAGCCACCTTGATTCTATTTGACGTTTGCGAGAATGTATGGACTTACACGCGCGTTCCATGGAGAAGGAGACCAGAGGCTCTGCATGTACTATACAGAAGCTCAGCATGTTCTATGCAGAGGTTCAGCATATGTAGAGGCTCTTCATGTACTATGCAGAGGCTCTGTGTCTAGAATGTTGCTTTGCATCAAGCGCTTAAGCTTTTTGGCGCTTAAGGCTTGATCGTCCATGGAGATTGAGCGCGAGCTCTGTATGTAGGAACCTTCACTCTTTAAGTAAGAGCTTTGGTTCTCGACCTCTTCTGCATGAGAGCTCTTAGTCCAGACTGCATCAATAGACTAAGTCTTATTGACTAGAGTTAGAGGCTTCTTACTCACACTTTCACAAGATGGGGTCTAACAATCTCCCCTAAGTGTAAATAAGGCAGACTCTTACCTGAATTGAAAAACATAAGTCTAGTCGAAGCCAGAGGTTAAAAGAGACCTCTGTTTTACATTATCTAACTAGAAAGTACAATATGATGAAAGGAAAGTACATTGCTTGAAAAGAAAAAAATTGCTTACAAAAGAAGGCTTAGATGTTTTGAAGCTTGATGAACCTCCTAAGAAGCTCTTGAAACTCCAACATATTATGGATTGACCTTAGAATAATTTTAGCTCTTTTCTTTGCTCCATGGATGGTATATCTGCTTCTTAGTAGATGATCTCTGATGTAGCGCTGAGTAGCATTTGAATACTTGAAGTGCTGGTCTTCTCGAAAAAATATTTTCCTTCCTTGTTCGTTTCGGAAGACCACCCCTACTTCTGGTTCCACCGAGATGGTCCATGAGGGAATGCTGTTGATGCCTTGTAGATCTTCGTTTGGTGCAGTGACGCTCAATTGATTTACTCCCAGGTCCAGAGCTAGTTGAAAGTCAAACTTGCATCTGAAGTAGAGAAGGTCTGTCATTGTTTGTCTTATCGCAGAATTGGCGATAACATACTTGATCCCCTTGTCCTTGTTATGATCCGTGAAGTGATATAGAGACAGAAGGTCCCATGGATTCAGATTTATTAGATCACAATATGTGAACATGTTAATCTGTCCACGAGACCTCTCCACCATATACTCATGGAAGACGATTTGATTGTGCACGAAGGTTCTTTTCTTGATGTCAAGAACTTGTTTGATGCCATCGACAAAATGGACTGCAGAGATTGACTGTGTATAATGATGCAAGAACCTCTGCCTGATGTTCTCTTGGGCCGTTGGATGGAGGTTGATCTTGATGACCGGTGTCTCATCTCGCAGGCTGTAAAGAAATTGATAGATGTCTTCGCTATCTGCCTTGTCCTTGATTGGCTTGTCTAGGGGTATTGGTCTCATCATTGCATCCATACTCTCCTTGATCTTTTGAACTCGATCAGAGGGTCGTTTGGTGCTTCGAGGCCTGCTACTTGCGCCTTCTTCTGGTCTTCTTGGTTTGACAGGAACCCTCTGCCTCATAGTTGGAGTGACTACTCTGGTCCCTTAAGAAGGGACTCTAGCTCTGTGCGTATTTCTTGGTGGTGGAGGTGTAGCTATTGTAACACCTTCAAGAGGAACAACAACAGGAATGGCCGTGAGTGATGGATCAGCTACATTCACTACCACCACCTCTTCTTCTTCTTGCCCCCTTGTTGATGGAGCAGTAGTGTCCATGGCATATTTCGTTGAAGATGACAGAGCCTCTTCTGATTCGGATGAAGAGACGCATATAACTAAGAGTTGGATGACATTTTCATCTTTTCGTTGTGCTTCTGGCTCTGCATGGGATGCTGCGGGCATCTTTCCTTTGCGTAACGTCTCTGCATGTGCTGGCTTATTTTGTGCTCTCTGCCTTGTTGACCCTGGTGCTGGCTGGCTTGGGGCAGAGGCAGATGGGGGCAGAGGCAGATGGGGCAACCCTTGGTGTGATACTTGGAGCAGCTGTGGACTGGTTCTCCCCTTCTTGACGACTTTGAGGGCCAGACATGTTTGGATCCTCATCGTCGTCAAGCCTCCTTCGCTTTAAGGCTGAAGCACATGCAGAAGGTTCCATTCTCCTCTTTGGCCTTTGCTCTTTTGCTTGGGGCATGGATTTGATCCTCTCCTCAAAGAGTTTAAGAATGGCCTCTGCTGCATTCGAGACCTTAAGAATCTCCATATCAGTACGATAATTGAAGGCGGCCAATGATTGTCGTATTTGCTCTGCTGCCTCCTTGGCCTTGTTATTGAAGTCTGACATGAAGTTGGCCACCTTCTGGAGGAGACGATCACCCAGAGCATTCATGGCCGACTTGGTGACGTAGTCTACAGGGACATTCAGAGGAATGAGCGCCTGAGAGTCGTGAGATGAAGTGGAAGCTCCATCCCTCTGAATGCATGCGAGGACCCTTTACAGGGCCTCTGCATTTTGAGCCATCAAATCATGGAGTGAGTCGAGTCGAGAGGCATTCATCATTGACTCAACCCTCAGTACTGCTAAGGATGCTCGAATCTCATCTAGAGCAGATGCAGAAGGAGATGGCTCTGCACGTGCCATGTTGAGTTTTAGCTCTTCCAAGGAGCACAACATAGTGGTGGCAAAGGACTGGAACTTGTCCATTGTTACATAAGCTATTGGGGTAACCTCTGGCTCAACACATGGGCCAGATTGAGTCCTCGTTCCAAGGACACCTTCTGTCTCAACTTGATTGACGTTGGTCAAGGAAGGATTTCTAGCAGATCCTTGTGGCTCTCTTTGAGAAGAAGTCACTACTGCTGTTTTGTCGTGAAGGGGTTCCAAGGCAGGTTCAGAGCCAGCCAGAGGACCCTCCACGAGTGGACTAGGAGATCAGTCGAGAATATCCAAGTCTGGTGCTCCTAAACCTTGCTCTGAACAAGGTGGGGAAACTACTGGTGCAGAGGAAACTAATTCCTCTAGTTGGGATGGTGGCGTGATATGGGGAGACATATCACTTATCATTTCAAAGGTTTCATCATTTTGAGAGGGTGATCCCTGATACGTGGCTTCCCTTTGGCTCAATTGACCAGAGGCAGATGCAACCTCTGGTTGGTTTCGCAGGTCAGGGTTTGAGGTGTGCACCTCTGTATCAATGACCTTCGTGTCTCGACCACTGGAGTCAGATGATGTGGTAGCACTAGAAGTTGGGCTAGTGAAATAAGTGTGCTTATTCACCATCCTAGGCTGCTCTGGCTCACCCTGAGGCAGAGCAGCTGYTTCACCTCCTCCCTCCTCATCTTCTTCTTCTTCTTCTTCTTCTTCACTCTCTTCACTTGTTGTATTTGACCTAGAAACATCATCAAAATGTTCTTGGTCATCTTCTTCATCAGAGTTAGAGAAGTACTCCAAGCCTCGATTGGCTTCTTCCTTTACTCTGATTCTCTCTTCTTCCTTTAGACGAGCAATCTCTACTTGTCTTGCTCTTTCTGCCCTCTTCTCTTCTGCTTGTAAATGAGCAATTTCTTCAAGTCTTGCTCTTTCTTCCTCTTCCTTCCTCATTCTCTCCGTTTCCACTCTCTTCTTTCTTGCATCTTCTCTCTTTCTCTTTTTCTATCTCTCCTTCTCCAATCTCACTTCCTCCTCCTCTGCCTGAGGCCTATGAGTATCCTCTATTCCCTCATCCTCTTGGTTTGATCCTATGTGTGCTGGGGTTCGAGTCATAGGTTCTTGTGGCTTGCATACACGTCTGTATGCTCTTCTTACATTCCTCGTCTTTATGTAGGCTAAGAGCTTCATCGGGATAGGCCTTTCTGTAACATATCCTTCTTTGTTGACTATGGGTTTGTAGTGTGTGAGCACATTCACCTTGTGCACAGGCAAAGTTCCCACATTAATATCGTGTTTGTCGATGATGGGTCTTAGAAGAAGACCCAAAAATCGAGGAAACAAAAGTGACAAGTCCTTTCCCTTAGCCACCTTTTGGCACTTCTTGGCTACAACAGCCTTGAACTCTGTGTAGAAATGATAAGTCAAAGAAGATGCCGTACATGTGACAATTTTGCATTTTGGAATTTCAGGTTAGTATCCCATTTTAGGACCTTTATTGACAACTAAGTCTTTCTAGGATTTAGCTTCGATGATCTGAGATCATCTTGCTTATCTTCCAAGATTAGTTTGTTAGGTCACGTTTCGGCGGGTAGCTAACCAAGTTAGTTCGTGCAATGCCAAATAGTTTTGAAATATTTCACATGAAAATAAAGTCGATACTTTCGTTTCGTTCTTCTCAAAATTCAAATTTCCAAAGTTCCAATCTTTTATATTTGGTTGCCAATTATTATATTGAAAGAGTGGAGCTTTAAAAATCTTTTGTCAAAATTGTTTAGTTTGTTCTATTTATTGGGGTCTTTTATTTTGTAAATAAAAGTCTTTTTGGGCTTGGGCCTTTAGAGGTCAGCCCATTCCTTATATTGAATACCCATATAAATACCCCTTCCCTTTTGAAAATTCTTGACTTTCCAAAATTTCCAGCCATTTCATCTTTTCTCTCTCTAACTCCATCACTTTCCAACCGATTCCATCTCCTAGCAAAACTCAAGATTTCTGCTGTTCTTGAGACTAGTTCGTAGTCTCTTTTTGATGTCCGAAAACCTTTATCCTTCTCCCTAGTCAACTCTTTGAGTAAGATTTATGGGATTTAAGGAGGAGAGATTATTAATCAAAGACCTGCATGTGTCTTCGTTGGGATGATAATCCGTGACCCAAGTTCTTTAATCTCCAAGAAAGAAAGAGATATTCCTTGCATGTGAGGTCCGATCACATTTTCGGATGATAGTTCTTGCATGCAACTTTAACCGGATTTATCCTCTTGAAAACTTGTTGGAATCGGAACTTATTTTGTTTTCTGGAGTTGTTCGAAGATGATGGCTTTGTGTTAGAGTTTTGATTCTTGAAAATGTTGAGCTGCATGCAATCGGTGTTGAAGGCGTGTGGCTCAAGGATTGTGGTTTATTCTTGAAAAGAGGGTTAAACCCACTCAAAATCTCTTGGTTTTGGTAATTGGCGGCTTTCATCATTTATTTTGGGATGACATTTAATGATGTCATTATTTGGATTTTGGAAGGTTCCTTTTTAATAAATAATTAAAATCGGCCTTATTTTATAAAAACACTTGGTGGCTTTGCATTTAGAACAACATTGCTCTACCTTAGCCAAGGAAAACCGTAAGTAATATAGTGCTGGTTGGTCTGTCARGAMGTTCGAGCGAGCATAGCAAGTCCTTAAAGGAATCATTCGGATAATCGCCAAACAAGTGAGTTCTCACGACCCCACTTTTAATGCTTTTTTTTATATTTTCTGGGGGGAAAAGCATGAAATTGAGCAAACTTTGCATGTTTATGTATTTGAAATATTGGGACTAAGGAACTGTTTAGTCGATGCTTTGCTCAAAACCGTTGGGCTAAGGAACTGCTTAGTCGGTTTCATTATGTTTTGTTTTGGCAACTGTTTCCGCACATAGAATAAATGCTAAATTGATGCGCTTGAGAGTATATGTTTCCAAATAAAAGTCCCCGTCCGTACACGCKACTTGTTAACTCGGGTACATCCCCGGGCCGTGGTATTGTGGATAGCCGCTATTGTGTTGACAGTCCCTACGTTTTCTAGGCTAATCATGTGGAATTTGGACCACCGCTGAATTAGTTCTTTATCGAACCGTGGGACCTAAGTAGTGAACGGGCTACTTCTGGTTGTTCGAAAATTAATGGGGCATATTGGTCAGGTAAGGCTCAGTAGCGTCTCAAGTGTTACATCGCGAGGGATTTACATTTATTAAGTGCAAAGAATTCACATAAGTTTGCTATTACTTGGTTTATGCATTGAAATGTTTTTATGCATGTTAAAACCCGTGAACTCACCAACTCTTTGTAGTTGACCCCGTTTTTATTTCCATGCTTTTCAGGTTCTAAGTGAGTGGTTTGGATTTTAAAGGAGCATACTTGAGCCAAGATCGATTAAGTCAAGTTTTTGATGTATTTGTGAACGTTGTGTAAATTCTAACTCCTGTTAYGTCGATRAATCMTTTTATTTKGAACAACTYSAAATAGTGTTATTTATGAACTGTTGCTATGACTCGCTTGCCTGTTACATCTCGTGATTCCGCTTTAGCGGGGTGTGACAGATTTGGTATTAGAGTCTCAGTTATAGAGAACACTGGTTTTCTTAAAAAAAAAACCATCGACTATAACCAAAAATTTTCCAAATGATTTTCATGAAATCTGAAATCATGTGTTTTAAAGCAGGTTTTATTGTTACATATCGTTTAAGTAGAGCCTGATCACCTGTGCTTAATTGATGTGTAATAAGAAGAAAACTTAATCGATCCTAACAAGAGGTATGCTCCAGCAAAAGAAATAATTTTGAAAAGCCTGAATCTTGTTGCACTTTTTTTTATGAATATTCGTTTCCTAGGACCAGAGGCAAAGGAAATTAGAATGCTCGATTTCTTGTTAAGTGTCCATGTAGGACCAGAGGCACTGGTCAAGAAGACCAAAGGCGATGGAAGATAGAATGCTTGACTTTAGCCAAGTGTCCTTGTTGAGCAGAGGCGCTGGTCAAGAAGACCAGAGGTGATGAAAATTGGAGTGCTTGATTCTTGATGAGTGTCCATGTAGGACCAAAGGCGCTGGTCAAGAAGACCAGAGGCGCTAGCCAAGAGCCGATGAAGAACCAGAGGATCGATGGAAGGATTTCTTAGAATTTCTCTAAGTATAGATATTGCCACAGAGGCTCTGGTCTCGCAACCAGAAGCTTTGGTAAGGGTGAATAAAAGAACCAGAGGATCGATGGAAGGATTTCCTAGAATTTCTCTAAGTATAGATATTGCCACAGAGGCTCTGGTCTCGCAACCAGAAGCTCTGGTAAGGATGAATAGAAGAACCAGAGGACCGATGGAAGGATTTGTTAGAGTTTCAAGGTGTCGATGTTGCAACAGAGGCTCTGGTCTCGTAACCAGAAGCCCTGGTAAGTGCATTAAGTAGAACCAGAGGCTCTGGCCTTGCTACCAGAAGCTCTAGTAAGTGTATTAGGTCGATGAAGGTAAGATCTATAAATATTTCTAGTATGAGGAGTAGGTCAGTTATTGATAGGATGGAGTTCCATTGGATTATCAGAAAAAAGATGGATAAGAATTCCTTCTCTAAGGACTCTAGTGCAACCAGAAGCTCTGGTCTCACGACCAGAAGCTCTGGTAGTATAACCAGAGGTTTAACCAGAGGATATAGTATGCTTGTCATAACTTAGTTTTATTTAGGAGCTTCTATTGAATCACTAAGCTTATGCTAGAGGATGCACCTTAGTAACTAAGATTGTTCATGTCACAGATCTCGGCAATGTCTTCTGATCCGAGTGAATATTCTGCCGATGATTCCGGATATGTAGTTGGTCGCTCCAGAAGGAACTCAAACCGCAACGAAGAGGTGGACCCGTATGACCAGGATACGGCTTTAAGTGATGTCGCTGCCACACCACAAGTGTCCTACCTACCCCCGACGGAGCCAGTACCTAACATTCCGCCACAAACCTATCACGGTCCAAGAACCAGGGTCACACCCAGGAAGAGTGTTCCCCAGCCACGGAGAGTGACATTTGAAAACTGTCACACCCCGCTAAAGCGGAAACACGGGATGCTAACAGACAAGCGGGTCATAGCAACAGTTCATAAATAACACTATTTTAAGTTGTTTTAAAACAAAACGGTTCATCGACATAACAAGAGTTAGAATTTACACA
>NW_020203188.1:9022-11610 GCF_001531365.2 Cynara cardunculus var. scolymus | reverse complement strand
AATAGTACCGGTGCTCCCAGGGTGAGTAACTTGGTCTAATAAATCCTTTGTCTAGCAGCTCCTAGAGTTGGGCCGACATCTCTTGCATTTCCGAGGGTGCCAAGCGATATGGCGCCCTTGCTACTGGGTCAGCTCCAGGAATTAAGTCGATACCGAACTCGACTTGTCTCTGTGGGGGCAGACCTGGTAATTCCTTAGGGAAAACATCGGGAAAATCTCGAACTACCGGTACGTCCACAACCTTATTCTCCTTGATCCTTCCGTCAATCACATGGGCCAGGTATGCAGTGTAATTCTTCCTTAAGTACTTCTGCATCTTTATGCAGGATACCAGCTTAAGCATTCGGTCAAACTTATCTCCCTGGACCACAATTGGCTCCATTCCCTTTTGGGGAATTCGAATAAGTTTTTCTGAACAAACAATCTCAGCTTGATTTTTGGATAGCCAGTCCATTCCTACAATTACATCAAAACATCCTAGTTTGATCGGTGTGAGGTCTATACTAAAATCCTTATTAGCTAGGTTCAGAGTGCAATTCAAAATTACATTTCTAGTCTTGAATTCCTGGCCATTGGCAAACTCAATTACGAAGGTTTCTCTCAATTTATGGGGCTTTAAGTTAATTCTCTGCTTAAAGTCTAGTGACACAAAACTTCTGTCCGCCCCAGAGTCAAATAAAATCGATGCAAATTCATTATTCAAAAGAAAGTACCTGAAACTACATTGGGATCCTCTCTGGCTTCCCTGGCTCCCAATTCAAAAGCTCTCCCTCGAGCCTGACTTCTTGAATTACCCGCATTATTTTGTTGATTCTGGTTTGCATTTGCCCCTGTTTTCCGCTTTGGGCAATCATTCCTTATATGGTCTGGGCTCCCACACTCATAGCATAAGCGCCTACGACAGTCCTTTGCCGTGTGGCCCCCTAGACAACACCTCTGGCAGATGATACAATTCCCTCGGTGTGGAAATTTGCACTTGTTGCATCTTTCTGCATCACCCTGCCTTACCACCTGTGATTGGGCTCCAAAATTCCTTGTTATTCTCTTGCTTCTGTCGAATTTCCCTCTAATTCTTCGGTCCCCATACTCTTCTATGTTCCGTTTTCCCTTGGCCAACCCTCCGGATCGCACAGCATTGTTCGTGAGTTTTGTGGCAATTTCTACCGCCTCTTGAATAGTCTTTGGATTGGCAGAGGTTATGTTTCCCCTAATTTCTGGAGATAGTCCCCAAATGTACCTTTCTATTCGAACCTCCTCTGATGACACCAGATGTGGCACAAGATTTGCCAACTCATGAAATCTTGTTGTATACGCAGAGATATTGTCTCCTTTCATTTCGAGGTTCCACAACTCTATTTCCAATTTTTGGAGTTCACTCCTCGGACAGTATTCGTCTTTTATCAGTTTCTTAAACTCCTCCCAGGACAGTCGGTTAGCCGCTTCTCGGCCTCTGATTTGAACTATAGTGTTCCACCAAGTTAGTGCCCTTCCTTGCAATAGGCATGCCGCATACTCGACCTTATTTCCTTCGGTGCACTTGCTAATGTGCAAAACAGACTCCACGGTCTCTAGCCACAATAGTAATTCCACCACTCCTTTAGTTCCATTAAAATCCTTGGGGTTACAAGCTCTGAAAGTCTTATAAGTACATTCTCGTGGAGGTGTAGATTCAGAGTTTGAAGTTTGGTTGGCATTCAATCCAGCAGCCACTTGGCTGACTATATTCGGTAGTGCAGCGATAAGTTGGTCAGACACGAGTTGCGCTATATCGGGGTTCTCCCTTCTTGTCGGCATTTCTTTGGATCCTAATCAAAATGGAATTCGTAAGTTTGATGGCAGAGCAAAGGTAATAGCATTCCAGATATTTCTATGGTACTCAAGAGTGTTCTTCCTATTCTGAATTCTACTTCTAGAATAACATCCAACCTATAGCTATTCCTAATGCCAACATCATCGTGATACAAGCAAACAACCATCTATACAACCTCCTAATTTCACGTCGGGTTGCAGCAGTAGCCTCTCTGTTGCTTATTAGGCTCTCATGATGTGCTTCCAGTACATCGGACAAGTTGTTGAGAATGTGATGTTGATAACTCAGTCGAGTCTTGTGTACTTGTGTGTCCGCTGCAATTCTTCTTACCCAATCTCTTTCCGTTGGATTCATCCCTTGAGGGTAAGACGCAGGTATCCAGTCACAATCTGAGTCATTCTGCTCCCTTCATGGGGTCGGGATGACTCCCATGTGACCCTCTGTGAATTCTCAAATGTCACCCTCTGTGGCAGTGGGACTCTCTTCCTGGGTGTGACCCTGGTTCTTGGACCATGATAGGTCTGTGGCGGAATGTCAGGTACTGGTTCCGTCGGGGGTAGGTAGGACACTTGTGGTGTGTCAGCAGCATCACTTGAAGCTGTATCCTGGTCATACGGGTCCACCTCTTCGTTGCGGTTCATGTTCCTTCTTGAGCGACCGACTACGTATCCAGATTCGTCGACGGAGTATTCGCTTGGATTAGAAGACATTTTTAGAGATCTGCGGCATGGACAACCTTGGTTACTAAAGTGCATCGTCTAGCATAAGCTTAGTGATT
>NW_020203188.1:6236-7451 GCF_001531365.2 Cynara cardunculus var. scolymus | reverse complement strand
GACGGGGACTTTTATTTGGAAACATATACTCTCAAGCGCATCAATTTAGCATTTATCTTAAGTGTAGAAACAGTTTCCAAAACAAAACATAATGAACCCGACTAAGCAGTTCCTTAGCCCAAGAGGTTCCAAGTAAAACTTGACTAAGCAGTTCCTTAGCCCAATGATTTCGAGTAAAGCATCGACTGAACAGCTCTTTAGTCCCAATATTTCATATTCATAAACATGCAAAGTTTGCTCAATTTCATGCTCTTCCCCCAAAAATATAAAAAGCATTAAAAGTGGGGCCGTGAGAACTCACCTGTTTTGCGATTATCCGAATGATTGCTTAAGGACTTGCTATGCTCGCTCGCACTTCCTGACAGACCAACCAGCGCTATATTACTTACGGTTTTCCTTGGCTAAGGTAGAGCAAGATTGTTCTAAATGCAAGGTCATCAAGTGTTTTTATAAAATAAAGCCGATTTAATTATTTATTAARDARGAACYTTCCAAAAATCCAAATAATGACATCATTAAATGTCATCCCAAAACAAATGATGGCAACCGCCAATTACCAAAAACAAGAGATTTTGAGTGGGTTTAACACTTTTTTCAAGAATACTCCACAATTCTTGAGCCACACGCCTTCATCACCGATTGCATGTAGCTCAATATTTCCAAGAATTAAAAAGAGTCTAACACAAAACTACCATCTTTGAACAACTTCCAGAAAACAAAAATATATTCCGATTCCAACAAGTTTTCAAAGGGATAAATCCGATTAGAGTTGCATGCAAGACCTATCATCCAAAAATGTGATCGGACCTCGCATGCAAGGAATTTTTCTTTCTTTCTTAGAGATTTAGAGAACTTGGGTCACAGATTTATCATCCCCAACGAAGACACAGGTTGGTCTTTGATGAATAATCTCTCCCCTTTAAATCCCAAAATTTTTACTTAAAGAATAAAGTACAGAGAAGAATAACGACTTTCGAATATCTAAAAGGAAATAGAACAGCTTTAAAAACATACCTTTTCTTGATAAAAGACACGAACAGGTCTTCAAGAACAGCAAAAGTCCTTGAGTTTTTGCTAGGAAATGGAATCGGTTGAAAAGTGATGAAATTAGAGAGAGAGAGAGAGAGAGAGAGAGGTGAAATGGCTGGAAATTTGGAAAGTGAAGAACTTTCAAAAGGGAAGGGGGGTATTTATATGTGGATTCAATGAAAAGAA
>NW_020203188.1:4519-5766 GCF_001531365.2 Cynara cardunculus var. scolymus | reverse complement strand
TAAAACCTAGAAAGACTTAGTTCTAAATAAAGATCTTGAAATAAGGTACTAACCTGAAGTCCCAAAGTGAGGAATGGTCACAAAAACTCAGAGAGGGTCGTAGGGGAGTCATCCCGCCCCCATGAAGGGAGCAGAATGACTCAGATTGTGACCGAAATACCTGCGTCTTACCCTCAAGGGATGAATCCAACGGCAAGAGAGTAGGTAAGAAGGATTGCAGCAGACACACAAGTACACAAGACTCGACTGAGTTATCAACATCACATCCTCAACAACCTGTCCGATGTAATGGAAGCACATCATGAGAGCCTAATAAGGAACAGAGAGGCTACTGCTACAGCCCGACGTGAAATTAGGAGATTGTATAGGTGGCTGTTTGTTTGTAGCATGATGATGCTAGCATTAGGTGTTAGGATCGAATAGCTCAAATTCTTGGTACTAAAACTTACTTGAATGATCGGTTAGACAATAGTAGAGCAGTGGAAACAGTATCAATCAAACAGGTAGAAATAATAAGAACACAATGAAGAACAGATGATGAACACAAAGAGAATTGCTTCAAATGATTTTCAATWGATTGAAAATATCGAYGATTACAAATCTGGAAGCACACGAAATACAAAGGCCTATGCTGCTATTTATACAAACAAGTAACCGTTTCCTGACACGACCTTAAGCTGTCAAATCTGAGCCGTTCTTCTAGAACAAATTACAGACAAGGTCACGTGAAAGTCACGTGCATCTAATAAACCTAAGTAAAACGTGCTTAAGATAGTCTATACAGAAGACATTTCTGCAGATCCTCTGTGAGACTTCACAGAGGCTCTGCTGGATGAAACTTTGTAGAGCGCAGAGGAAATCTTCCAGAACCTCTGTGAGACACGACAGAGGTTCTGTCGTCTTTCACTTGTAGCAAGGTGTTTTCAGAGGAGAAATTTCCAGAACCTCTGTGACGGATGACAGAGGTTCTGTCACTTGAAACTTGTATGATTGATCTTCTTCTGTTGATTGTCCTCTGTTGTCTTCTGTGACAGATCGGCTTCTGTAAGTACTTGATGTTTTACTTTTTCTATACTTTTACATTTAAGGAATTAGAGCTAACAATCTCCCCCTAAGTATAAAAAAGTAAATTAAGCTATAAAGTGCAAGAGCATGACTTGATTGAAAGAAATTACAAAAGGAGATTAAACATCATCCTCAAAATGAACTGACTGATAAGAAATTACAAAACGTAAAAGATAGAGTTT
>NW_020203188.1:1372-4029 GCF_001531365.2 Cynara cardunculus var. scolymus | reverse complement strand
AGGATAGACTTCTTCAGCAAAGTCCTTGGAGAGATAGTCACAAGTGAAGCAATAGGAGTCTCTGTGAAGACTTGCTCACGCGGCCTTATAAGTCTGGAGAACTTGTATTTGGCGAAGGCAGAAGGAATTCTGGTGACAACAGGATCATAAGGAGGTTCAATGTCTTTGGCAGAGTACTTCCACACAAGAATTTCTTCTGGGGTAGAAAGAGGCTCTGTAGAAGGTTTAGGGAATGGAATCTTGCTCATCGACTCGAAGATTTCATCCACCCATCCTGTTGTGGGGTGTTCTGCCATCTTGGTTTCATCCTATTCTAGTATGGGCCTCTCGGTTGACCCCTCTACAAGAATAGGTTTCACAGATCCCTGCAGAGTGTCGAACTTACCTGTTGACGTTTCTTGGACTGATGGGAACTTTGATGACGTACCCTCCCCTGCTCTGGGGGGCATGAATATTGGAGCTCTACCTTTTCTTGCTTGTTCCTCTGCCTTAGACATCTTCAAAACACGTAGCATTTCTGGGTCATTTTTGTATAAATCTTCATTGATTTCAGCCTCTGAGCTTGAAGACGACCCCTTCTGTGGTTGCTCTACAATTTTGCCTTTGCCTTTGCCTTGAGGTTCTGGCGCTTTATCTTTTCTGGCTGTTGTAGATTCCACTATTGTGATGCCTTTGGCAGGAGTAGGATTCTTTGGCTCTAGAGTCTTCTTCTCCCCCTCATGATGATCATGGTCATCACCATCATGATCATCATGGTCTTTTGTGGCTTCTGCCTTGCAAGTAACCTGGGGAGTTTTCTTTAATCTTCGCATAATCCTTAGTGCAGCCTTCTCCATCAATTCTATGGCATGTTCAGCATTGGAAGTAGCATTGTCAATGTCGATTCCTGTAGCCCACCTCATCTTATGCACATAGAGATAGAGGTTGTCACGCAGAGACTCACCTTCTGAGAGAAGTTTCTTAGTGCACTCTTGGATGGAGACATTTGTAGCCCGTGCGTCTTTGACTAGTTGGTCTATATACTTCGTTACAATACCTCCCAAGATTTCCATCATCGCATCAAGCTCTCTGCGCGTTGCTAAATGGTTGATATTTTCCCTTGAGGAGGTGGAGTCGACGCCGTATGTGACCGTAGAGGCAAACATTTTCTTGATCTCATCTTTGAAGTTGGAATTGTCGGTGTAACCTGAAGAGATGAGATCAGCGGCAAATTGTGCAGCAAGTTCTGTCAGTTCAGTCTTCAATGATTTAATGGAGGAAGGGTTGAGAGTCATAGCCAGGAAGGCTTCTGCGAGATCGTCTTTGCGAAGAACAGAGCTCTGAAGAGTTGTGATTGATGATTTTAAATCTGCTGTTGTGGAGGACAACTCCTTCAGAGCCTCTGAAAGTGGAGAAAGATCTTGAAGTTGTTGCTGGGAGATGAACAAGCTTTTCAACTCGTCCATCTTTTTGAACAACTCTGTGGCTAAGGCGTTTAGCTCCCCCTTAGTCACAAAGTCGCCCTGGGAAATCGGACCACCAACACATGGTGACCCTTCTGCCTTGGAGCGTGAGGTGCCCTCAGCGGCTGGCATAGTGTGGCCTGCTCGGGGACTTCCACCATATCCTTGGCTATCTCTTTGAGGAGAGCCTAATGGTGTTCCGAAGAGATCGTGCCCTGTAGGTTCAGAGCCTAACATGGCAGAGGGATCTTGTGTAGACATTGGGTGTTCTAGACCTTCTGTCATAGTGATTCTCACTTGTGCCTCTGAAGCACGTTCTTGAAGTTCACCCTCATGTGAAGAGGCAACACATGCCTCTTTAGGTTGTGGCGAGTCCTTGGGCGAATGGACTCTTATATTAAAACCTTCATCCTTTTGAGAGGATGGAGGAGTTATGTGTTGATGCCCGGGAGTGCGTTCCACAGAGGATGAAAGTGTATCCTCTGCGACGGTTGGATAGGTTGGGATCGGCTTGTGCGAGCCTGTTTCAATAGAGGGTCCCTCTAGAACAGGGCCTCTAGAAATGTGGGATGCACTGGGAGTTTGGCTTGGTTGTGTGCCAAGGGCATCTTTTTCACCCTCGCCTAAGTTTTCTTCTTCATCTTCGTCGTCTAGAACGACTTTTGTGCCCATAGCAGTTACATCAGTGGTCATTGTGAACTCTTTGTGAATATTTTGGAGAACATTTTCAATCTGTTATGTTGGGGAGTCGTCGACTATCACCCTGCGCAACCTTCTGCGCTTAACAGGAGCTGTTTCCTCTTGCACTTCTTCTTCAATCAAGGGCTCTGTTGTTTTAGCCTTTTTGTGTTTTCTTTTCTTATGTTTAGGCAGAGGCACAATTGGGCCTTCTTCTTCTGCGGGCCTCTTTTTTGCCTTTCTCATCTCAGAGGTATCGTCAGCCTTCTGAGTCTTCTTCTTCTTATGTCGTGGAGGTGAGGGGACGCTAGGTGGGTGCTCACTCATCTCACCAGCCAATATTGGCTCCTCCAACCTTTCCTCAACTCTCATTTTTTCAATACACTCACCTAGGGGTACACCTATGCGTGGTGGGGTTGCAGGGACCGGTTCTGGTCGCCTGTTACCATGTCTGTAAGCTTTCCTTTCTTTATGCGAGAGATAACGGAGCACGGCTTTTGAGATAGGACGGGGGCTTTTGTAGCCATTTTCGTGCTC
>NW_020203188.1:0-1082 GCF_001531365.2 Cynara cardunculus var. scolymus | reverse complement strand
CACAGGAGGTAGGCATTTGCGCCTGAATTGAGTTCGTTTCGAAATGGGGGTGGCATAAAAAAGAAAGTCCAAAAATTGGAGTAATTCACTGTCGGTGGGTGTAGGGGCCAAAGCATTTAAGTTAAGAGATTGAATAGAAGGCAAGCGAAGGGCGGTTCGAAGAGTGTCCACATTTAATTCCAATGGGACAAGAGATTTATTCACAGGGTGTGAGGCGTAACCAACAATGGTTAGCCCAGAGTTATCGAGGGTAGTTGTATATGCGCTCAACAAAAATTGAGTAATGTAGGTTTCTGGAGTTGGGCGAGTGGCAATTAGGGCATAAAAGATAGGATGATTTTTAAGAATTGAAATTATAGTGTAGGTAGATTCGGGAAAACCTGAGAGAGATGGGACGAAAAAATAGTTGTTGGGCTTCTTCACCAACATGACTTTCTCGTACTTGTTTTGGATGAATGAAATCGCGTGAGAGGTTAGGGCTTGTGGTTGAGTGACCTCATTGTCACTTGAGGCGTTCACAGATTGGGCGAAAGCAGTTGAAGAAGACATATTTGCTTGTTTTGTTGAGGGAGAGGGAGTTGCAGGTTTTCTTTTGAGAGAGAGAGAGTTGCAGGTTTTGCGTTCGACTGGGAGTTATGGGAGCGTAAGGTTTTAAAATGGGGGGGAAAGAGGGTATTTATAGGTAGGGTATTTTAAAAAAAATGAACCGTCAAAAGTAATGAGTGACAGTAGGATAAACAGTTCAAATTAATCTGACACGTCGTATGGGGAAGACGCGCAATTGATGACGTGCACTCCCTTTTTCTGACACAAGCATGTGAATTGTTACCCTTAACCACAGAACCACGCACACCATATCACTAGACGAGAACTATTAAGAGAGTTCTGTCAGAGACCTAAGGGTTACAGAGCCTCTGTGATATGTGTCTGGCCTTCTGTCAAGTGTTGCACCTTTATACCTAAATGGTTTTACCAAAAATCCACAGAGAGATGAGTATATTGCTCAGCACAAATCACAGAGCCTCTGTTAGAAGCGCCAGAGGTTCTGTTTAGATGACTTCTGAGAACAAAATACTTCAAAA
>NW_020203187.1:9528-22443 GCF_001531365.2 Cynara cardunculus var. scolymus | reverse complement strand
TATCTTGTAGACCCTTTTGGGACCAACAGCTTCACGTGAAAAACGAACATATTAGAAAAAGATTAGGTCAAACACAACCTACAATTTACCTTGAAACACAGACAAGCTACTGATTTAGGATTGAGTGATAAATAATCCGGTCACTTATCCGGTGAAGAGATGATCGAATCCCGACACTAATCTGGTCAAGAGGTGTGCGATTTAGACAGAATTCGGACAAGTATTTGAACTATTTACCTCAAATCTAGATGAATCGAGCGATATACATTGAGCGATTTAGAATCCGATCAATCCAAACTTCCCAAAAATTCCTTTGAGCGATAAAAACTCCGGACAAACAGATGAACAGATGAGCGACTTACTTGGTCTTCTTGAACCTGCGATGTAGATGAAGATGAGAAATGTTTCTAAGTCCAAATTGGATGGATTGGGCTTAAAGAAATTGGGCCTTGAGCGGTTTAGTAACCAAAAACACAAACACAAAGAAATTTTAACAAAAATTGGATCAAAAAYACAAAGACAGAAAAATTTTAACAAAAAATTGGATCAAAAACACTGACTTTAAAAAAAATTCAAGAACACGAAAAAAATTAAAAACACTAAAACGATTAAATCTTGAAAAAAAAATGATCAAATCACAAAAGTTTGTGAATAACAAAGATTCACAATGTAATTCCGCATAGATTGATCACAATTTTAACACAAAAACAAAAAAAATCAAAAATTTTGGATCAAACTATAAAAAATATTGAAGAACACGAAGAACAAAAAAAAAATTCCAGAAAAAATCTTCAAAATCTGATTTCTTGCAAACTCTGCTCTGATACCAATTGTGTGTCCCACTTCAATGATCAATCTTCATTAAGCTCCATAACAATAGCAGATCTGGATATTTCTTTAAGAACTTTCATATGAGATTTGAGAGAGAAAGTCAAAACTATAAAAGTGGTCAAACTTCACTTTACGTAATGTGTATATTATAATAAGCTCTCTTTTAAGATTACAAAAGACATCACCCTATTTATAGGGTCAAACTTCTAAACATAGTCAAAGTCAAACATGTCTAAGAAAAGTCAAACACGTCTAAGAAAAGTCAAACACGATGACTTTTACAATTATAGACAATATTTAATTTTCAAGACGAATAAAATTTAATACTGATTTTCAGTCTTAACAATGTATATTAACATGAGATTGCAATTGTGATTTTCGGGTGACATAATCCACGAACCAATTTTCAGGGCTGATTTTGATTCAGTAATTAGGGGCTAGATTTGGTTGTTTTGATTTTGTTTCTAGAGTTTGGTTTTCGATTTTTTATTTAAAAAGAAAATAGAATAAAGAATAAATAATTAAGAAAAACATGACAAGATTTCCCCATTTATGAAGAAAACATAGGTGGACGGAGAAAAAGCTAACGAAGTTAGCATAACCATTTGACAACAAAATGCGTACTACATGGACCTACATTGTAAATAACACATTTTAGGGACCCTAATCACAACAAATGGTATATCACAGGACCAACACATGTAATTTACTCTTGCAAATATAAGAATAAGTAAATTGCGATTTTGGTCTTTAATCTACATATATTACAATAAAGTTCATGTAATTTGCACTTAATTTTGGAGTTAGTCTTTTCACCAAATGACCATCCACTATCTTTAGTTAATTATGATAACAAAATGGTTATGATACTGTCGTCTCTATTTTAATCCTTTTTTGACCAAAAATCCCTAAACCTTTTTTTATATCCTCATTCATCATATTCATTTTCCATCAAGAATATAAAATAAAAATTAGCAACAAATTTATGCAAATTCATATTCATTTTCATATGAGATTTGGGTTTTTGGTTTAGATTTAGGGTTTTCGATTTAGTGTTTGTTTTAATTAGGTTTTATTACTTTTTTATTTAGGTTGTAGGGTTTATTTTCAATGAAAAAGATGAAGAACCATACCAAGAATAAATACTAATCAATTTTTTTTTCAAATAATCAAAAAAATGTTCAAATAAAGAAAAATGATAAAACGATATTTTTCTCTCGTAGTTAACAAAGATACTTGATTGACCTCGTATGGTCAAAGAGCCCAATCCAAAACAAAATGCGAACAACAGAACTTTTCTGTTTAACAGACAAAGATCAGAGACCAAAAACTATGATAATTGACAATACCCATAGAAACGAGAACCATAATTTACTCTATTAAATAAGAACCGGATTCGTACCAATGCATCTTTTTTGCTACTATAATTTCTAAAATTTTATATTTTTTATATGAAGCAAGCGAAACCTATTTACTGTATTGTCACTTTATATAGAGGTCTTTTATTCGGTCTTTGTTGTCTTTTTATCTGTTCTTTTCTTTCTTTTTATAGTTAAATCATAAATTGTATTACAAATGGAATGAAGCATGCATTGTTTATTCTTTTTAGGACAAATATTAACTTTTTTATTTTAAGGAATCAACTTCTCATTTTAGTAAATCAAAATGAAAGAAAAGTTGTTTTCGTTCATATTTTCATAACATAACTTTATCACCGAGTCTTTAAAGTTTGAAAATTGATTTCTCAAAATCAAGACTCTAGAAAAAGATGCACCATGGTGTTAGATACATCTCACAGCATGGTACGCCGTAGCATGCATTATTTATAAGACGTGACTTTTCTTAGTTTTCCTTTATATTTTTTAGCTTTTGTCTATTCATGTACATTTAAATTTAGATTTTATACTTCTACAGATTTAGCTAATTAGATCACTCATAGTTTCATGGATTCTCACATCTGACATATTTATGGTTAAAACGAAGTTGTAAAACTTTCTCTAGTTTTATTTTGAATACTTGATAGCAAACTATATTTATAATAATAATATATATGGCTTTTATTTAATTGTGTAATAATAGAAAACATGAATATATATATATATATATATATATATATATATATAAGGGCCTAATCAAATGAGAATTGATTAGTTTGTGGTAACTGAGGTCCAATCGCAACCACAAATCAATGGAGAAATTAGTAAATTAATAATTATGGTAGTTTGAGTTAAAATTATAATTAGATGGCATATTAGTTATTTTTAAAAAAACTCCTCTCTCCTCTCTCATCTCTCCGACCTCCAATCTCCGACCTCCAATCTCTGACCTCCGGTGAAATCGGTATCACAATATATCACTATGGGTATTACATTGTGTATCTTTGTTTTTAAGGTTTGAGTTGGTATCTGGTATCACAGTATATCACAATGGGTATAACATTGTGTATCTTTGTGATTACTTGGTACCTGCCGGATTAATGTTCATCGGAGGCCGAAGATTGGAGGTCGGAGAGAAGAGAGAGGGGAGAGGATAGAGGAGAGAAGACTTTTTTAAAAAATACCTAAAATGCTCTCTAATTATAAGTTTAACTCAAACTACCATAATTATTAATTTTCTAATTTATCCGTTGATTTGTGGTTGAGATTGGATCTCACAGTTACCACAAACTAATCAGTTCTCCCTTGAATGTGCCCCTATATATATATATCTATCTATATATATATACACACACACACGCACAATTTTTTTTCATTAACCTGGATATCCAACCCGCTATGCGAGCCGACTAATCTCAGGGCGACCACCCGCTTCGCGGGTAGCCCGGAGTCACCGCATTTGAACCTCCGTGGCCACAAGGGGATTTTTTTATTCCTTCTTGGATTCGAACCTGGGACCTCTAGGCACTTTTGACCTTTGGAGCCCAAGTTCAAACCAATCAGGCACAGACAATTATATATATGTCATACAAATTTTTTGTCTTATATCATGTCTTAAAGAACGTCGCGTCATGTCATCGTTGTGATGTGTAAGACTTTAGGCTTTACCTTATGTCATGTCAAAACCTTAATTTTATTCCACTATCTTTTTTATTAAATGGCATTAAACTTCTGTAGGTATGTTTAATTTTATAAATTATTAAATGAATATCATATTAATGCAATTTAAAATGGGAAAAGAAAAAAAAAACAAAAGATGTGACACCATGTGTGCCAAGTAGCCGTCCATGATTGTATTTATTTGGTCGTATTCAATAGATTTCAAAACTTTTTTCTTAAAGTTTAGAATCTTATAAAAATATTCTTTCTACTTCAATAGTTTTTTTTTCTTTTTTATTATAGATTAAAATTGAAAACTTTGAAACTTTTACATTAAATAAAAACATTGTTAACGTTTCACATATGTTACACTTGAACCATTTTTCATCTATATTAAATGGAATTTTCTTTATTTTTAAAGGGTTTTTTGGAAGAGTAAATTTGGGGTAACACATATTCCTACATGATATCATACCCAAGTTCTGCCGCAAGAAATAACCCCTGTTTGGTAGTGAAAGAATCGACACTCTGGGTTATTATTTACTCGTTTAGGCCCTTCCCGACATCCTCGGACAATTTATGCTCTTCTAGCCTCTGTTAGAGGAACGTTTTAGAAAACCCACATCGGCTAGACATAGACTTATTTTATCTTTCATATATATATATATATATATATATATATATATATAGACTTGGGATCATGTGAGACCAACCTGTTTTCGTGAGACCCGTGAGACCAACATTTTACACTTGAAATTTCACAGCAAAATGCTGTGAAAGTGACTTTTTAAAACCTTCACAGTCTTTTTGCTGTGAAGGTTCGACTTTTTTTAAACCTTCACAGTGTTTTTGCTGTGAAGGTTCGACTTTTTTTAAACCTTCACAGTGTTTTTGCTGTGAAGGTTACGTGTAAAAATGTGGTCTCACGGGTCTCACGAAAACAGACTGGTCTCACGTGAACCCAACCCTATATATATATATATACACACACACACACACATGATGGAACCTCCTATTCTCAGGAGCTCTTTTAAGAATAAATCTTGGAGTTCCACATATTTTAACTATGATTAAGAAAAGAAAATTGCTTATAACACTAATAAAATATTTGACAAAAACTCTTAAAAATCATTTTTTTTATACATGAACTACCGTTTATTGATACATATTACTTAAAATTCAAGATTACAAATAAAGCACGCATAAGTACAACTTATTAAAGCTTCACGTTTGAATTTGTGTAACTAACTACAGATAAACATAGTGAAATACAAGATAAACATTTAATTTTAAATATAAGAAATCTAAAATATAATTAGGATAATCATTGAGTTTTAACAGAATACTTAATTATTATCCTCATAAAAAATTATATTATAAAATCAAAAATAAATTACTTNATCTAAATTAAATTATAATAAAAAATTGAATTCAATAAATTACACAAAAAACAAGAATTTTTAAATAGTTAATTTGATATTGATATTGATATATTTATTTTTAAAATTAGATGATATCTTCAAATTTATATTTTATTTGAAAATAAAAATATTATCCATTTCTCAAAACCACATAAAAATCGTATTATAACATATACAAAGACGGAATAAAAGAAAACATTAAAATCGAGATAATGTCTCCCTGCATTGTACGAGTATCCTTCTAATAACACCAAATAGAAAACTAAAACAAATCTTAATTCTATTTCACGTTTCTTTCATTTTATGTTTTACAAGTCAGGCTTATTTACGGAAACCTAACATCCTACGCTACCCAAACCATTACCTTACATTAGAATTAGATTCACTTAAATTGTTAATTTCATTTATAGAAAAAGGTAGTAATTAGTCGAGTTTTAGGTGCACTACATCAAAGATGAGCTTCGATTTTCATGCTTTTTGATAAACTATTTTATAAGATTTAACTTTTAGGATTAAAATATAAAGTGTTTCGTCTATAGGCTTTGTAATAAGTTTTTGAATGATAGAATAAGTTTTTTAGAACACTTTTAATATAAAGCGTCACATTAGAAATTTTATAAGACACTTTTGAGAAAATGTCTTTTAAACTCATCTTTTTATAGGACACTTGTTTCTATAGAAACTTTTTCAAATAATGTCGTATAAAATTGCTAATCGGAGACTTTGTACTAAAAGTGTCCTAAAAAACTTGTTAAAACGCCTAAAAACGTTTTATATAAACTTATTAAAACGCTTTTAGATAGGATGCTTAATTTTTTGCTCTTATAAAACCAATTTTATTGTAGTCCGTGTCTTTTAAGTGGTTTGGTTCGAATAAGATGCAGCAGTATACAAATAGAAATCCCTCTCCTCTAATTAGGAACACACAGAGACATGGATGCATTATCAACAAATGATAAGAAGCCTCACGTCATCTTTATACCATGTCCAGGACAAAGCCACATAAAGGCCATGCTCAAACTAGCTGAGCTTCTTCACCACAAGGGGCTCCAGATAACCTTCGTAAACACAGACTTCGTCCACAAGCGTTTTCTTGAATCTGGAGGGCCACACTGCCTCGATGCCTCACCTGCTGGTTTCCGATTTGAAACCATTCCTGATGGCATTTCTCGTGGCTCGCTGGATGATATGGCCACTTCTAGACAAAAACTCATTCATTCCATTGAAAACTTCTTGAGTACTCCTTTTCTTGATCTTATAACCAAGCTTCCGATTCCTCCTACTTGTATCATCTCTGATGGATTCATGTCGGTTTTCACCATTGATGTTGCACAAAAGCTCGGGATCCCCATCATGCTTTACTGGACGCTTGCTGCTTGCGGCTTTATGGGCAGTTACCAGACCAAGTTTCTCATCGAGAAAGGGCTCGCACCACTTAAAGGTTGGTTTTTTTTTACGCTACGATAAAATCAAGTTTATAGGATGCCAAAAATGTTTAAGAGAGACTGTTTTCACTTGCACCTTAATAAACTTAATAGTTTGGCCGCTTATTCCCTTAGATATACTTTGAGCATTTTTTACGGCTTAATGACTTTTACGGCTTAATCATTAAGCCGTTAAGCCAAAATGGCTATATTAATCCCTCGCTTGTCTCCTAAAGCCACCTCAAGCAAAATAGCACAATAAATGGCCTAGAAATAATCCAACTCATCAACTCTCGCTCGTTACCTACCTCAAACCCACCGGTCTCCCTTACTATAGACACACAAACTTATCCACACAAACAACTTAAATCCATATAGTGTTCAGTGAGAGAAAAAAAATAAAGTCCCAAGAGTTTTTCATAGGACCAAATTAACAATTGTGCATTCACTGTAAGAGCGTTAGAGTTTATACAACGGTACATATCAAGTATTGTAACAAATTTTGTAAGACATTTTTAAAATAAAATGTCGTATTAGTTTTTTTAAGGTGTCCTACTACATCTTATTATAGTACATTTTTTTTTAATTAATGTCATATAAAATAATTGATAGGACTCTATATTTTAAAATGGTAAAAAAAAACGTGTTAGGATGCACCCCAAAAACGTCCTACAAGCTTATTGTAATGTTTTTACCTAGTACATATAATTACTCTATAGATTAAGACAAACACATTTTTTGATGATCTATAGATCCAATTCACAAACAGTGTTATATGTATTTTAGCCTTTATCCTTCCCCCTTGTCTGTTAATGTTTTCTAATTATAAAAACAGTGATAAATCAAATGATGCATGTACATGCAGATGAAAGTTACTTGACAAATGGGTATTTAGACACCATTATTGATTGGATTCCCGGAATGGAAGGAATCCGTATAAAGGATTTCCCAAGCATGGTTCGGACAACTGATCCCAACGACCAACTTCTTACCTTCATTACCGAATCTACAAGAAGGTCTCACCAAGTTTCGCATCAGATTTTCCACACGTTCGACGAGTTAGAGACAAGCATTGTCAAAGCTTTATCGGCAATGTATTCTCATGTTTACACCATTGGCCCACTGCAACTACTTCTTGATCGGATACCCGAAAATGAAAAGCACACTCAAGTGTCGAATTTCAATGGATACAGCTTAACGAAAGAAGAACCAGAGTGTTTCCAATGGCTCCAGTCTAARGAACCAAATTCWGTCATTTATGTGAATTTTGGAAGTWCAACAGTGATGTCATTAGAAGACTTGATAGAATTTGGTTGGGGTCTTGCTGAGAGCAATTACCCTTTCCTTTGGATAATTAGATCTAATTTGGTGGTAGGGGAGTCTGCGGCTTTGCCTCCAGAATTTGAGGAATATATAAAAGAGAAGAAAGGGTTTCTTGCCAGCTGGTGTTCACAGGAAAAGGTCCTGAACCACCCTTCAGTTGGAGGATTCTTGACTCATTGTGGGTGGGGTTCGACCATTGAGAGCTTGTCGGCTGGTGTGCCCATGATTTGTTGGCCGTTTTTTGGAGACCAGATGATTGATTGTAGGTATATATGCAAGGAATGGGAGGTTGGATTAGAGATGGGGAATGGTGTGAAAAGGGAGGAAGTTAAGAGGGTTATACAGGAGTTGATGGGAGATGCCAGAATGAGAAACAAGGCCATGGAGTGGAAGGTCAAGGCACATATAGCAACAGGTGTTAATGGTTCATCTTCTTTGAATGTGGACAGTCTGGTTAAGGAAATCTCCAAGCTATTATGAAACTAGAAATGAAACTCATCATTATATATATGCTTTAATTCTATATATTTAAGATTTGAAATGTAATTTTGTATACTTATTTGCCATCTCTAGAGCTCATGAACCCATATTTCATTTGTTGGAAAATATTGTAAGATAAACAAGACTAATCTTTGACAACAATTCATAAATCAAATAAATGTGTTGGTCCCGTTAGGGTCTACAAGATGTGTATAACACTTTGTAGAAGGGGGATAAATACAAGCACAGTAAACTTTTCAAATTTAAAATATATATTGATAAAAAATGATCAATACAGATTTTACAAGATTGTTTGCCGAAAGATAAGGTAAATATAACATATCTAAACAATCTAAGTTACACAGTAGTTCTTAGCAAAGAGAAATGATTTGTTGTATAAGACTTAGAAGAAAGTAAGTTCTATCTGGGTAAGAACTATTTAGAATATTAAATGGGATTCTAACTTGCTTTTGAAGATAAGCTTATTGTGTTCTTAGATGCGTGTTCTTTTACTTATGAACATAAGTTAGGGTTCAAGAGTAAGTATCAGTAGTATCTCTGCATGGAGATAGAACATATCTATTTATATCCATTGCATTAAATGCACATTTAATGCAATGCATTAGGGTTTGAACACGTGTCAAGTCTTTAGAGAAAGACTTGTCCTTTGCTACAGTGAATAGTACAAAAGTCTATTCATGAGCAGACATCATTTCATGGAGTTGGTGGGTAATAGAGTCAACTAATCGGCTCCATACCGTACTATGCTCTAGAAAGAGTATGGGTTTGTCCTTTGTGTGTATAAGGACAAGTAAAAAACAATTGTGTTCAACAAGCTTCTTTTGATCGCTGAATGCTGGAATAACCTGAAGGTCTCTTCAGCATTCGCTGAGGCATGGGCAGTCTTCACACATGTGTAGACCAAGTTGTAATCACTGAATACCGCTTCAGATCACGAACTCGCCAGTCTATAATCTTCAGTTTCAGTATTAGGTAAAATGGATTATCATCAAATCACTGAGAAAGAGAATCAACAATCTCCCCCTATTTGATGATAACAAGGCAACATAAAGAAAGTTGTCTTATCAAATAGCAGTAAGGAAAAGTTACATATAAGGTACATGTCCCTTGTAACTGTTTTGGGATAGTTTTTCAGTGAGTTAGTCTTTACTTAGAAAGTTTTCTTATGTTTAAGTCTAAGAAAAATTAAAAGAAGGGAAACTGAAATTGAAAGCATATTCACTGACTTATAGATTGTCAGTGAATGTAAGAGTAACACTGAAACTCATAGACTTGTGTCCTTATTACTCTTTTCAGGGATCTTTTTCAATTATGCACAAAAATACTTATATTAAATTCAAAGGAAATATTACACGTGTTTTAGTACATATCTAGACTTACAAAATATAAGAATAATCATTGAAAGTAGATATAGTAAATAGTTTATACAGTGAAAGAACGAAGTACAAAAGATATAACTAATCTAAGTTGTTCAGATTAATGTAACCAGGTACATCTTCTCCAAGCTGCTTTTGACGTCGAAATTCCTTTCTAATCCTGATGTCCATCGCTTCACCATATATGTCATCGTTCAGCCAATAACGGAGATATGCAAGATGTTCTATTGGGTAGAGATGTAACTCAAACATTCTTTGGAAGCTGAGTTCGCCATCATAGTCAAGGAAAATAACTCATTTCTCAGGCTTCATATGCATAGTGTTGGGTATATAGAGACCCTTTGCTGGCAATGATAGATTCAACATAGAGATGTTTGGATTCTTCGAAGCCTTTAGGACTTCATCTAAAGAGAACTTTGTTTCATGTTCATTTCTCAGGGATGGTCCATCATTAGGGATTGAAGGTCTTTTTCTTCTTCCTCCTTTCTTCAGCGTAGGCATTTCAGGGACTGAAACATATCTTGATACCTTCTGGATCAAATCGTTGATAAAGTCTTCGATAATCGTCTTTTGTCTGGACTTTGAGCGCTGAATGGATTGTAGGATCTCCAATCATTCGGTGTAGCCATACTCACCAAGATAGGAGGGATACTCAGTCACAGCCTCGTGATTGTCCCTGGTGATGAGCATGGAGAACAACATCCCACCATCTTTTGCTCGTCCGCTAATGCTGACGCTCTTGATTGGGTGAGGACTGATCCTCTTATTAATACTTGCTTCGCTCCAACACTTGTCTCACTCAGCCATCTTCAGGTTCTTCTCATGTTCAGCTTCTACAAGAGATATGATCTTAGCCTGGGCCTAGACAGCGGTCACCTTCTTTTTGGACTTTCTCTTGGGAAAAACTTTGGTGGCAAGGGACTTGGCCAGCTTTAATCTGTCCTCAGTCTGCTTCCTTTGAAGATCCAGTTCTTCCTCGGCCTTGAGCGCCTCGAGTCTTTCAGCTTTGATCAGGAAGTCAAACTCACCACAACTAGAGGCACGAAGAGGGATTTTTACTCTAATTTGGTTGAGTGACTCCCTGAGTTGAGTCATCTGTTGGTCGGTAGGAGTGTTGGGGGTAGGATTCTTAGGGACCCATTCTAGCCGACCACAGGTAGTTGAGGGAATCTCGAGTTGATACAGTGAAGTGATGACTACCTAAGATGAGGAGTCTTCATATAAGGGTTGAGAAGTTTGGAATAGTACCTTTAGGTTCCCTTCTTCAGCGACGCCTTTGCCTTTCGACTTGGGGCTGTGGTGCTTTTCTTGAGAAGCCTCCTTCACCCCTTTGCTCCCCCTAGGATGCGGTATCCCTGAGGGAGACACCTTTCGTGGCATCGACAGGTCTCTAGTACTAAATCATGAAGTCGTCGTCATCGTCGTTTTCATCGTCATCATCGTCCAGGTCTTTGCAAGTGTCAGGAAGGTCGGGGGACTCATCGTCATCTTCATCATCACTTTCTTCATCATCCAGATCACCAGCATCAGCTGTAGAGGTGACTGGAGGATCATCGTCACAAGCTTCAGCTCAGGCGGCATCAACATTCTCAGCTACGGGAGCTTCACAGGAGCAGCAACAGGAGCTTCAACTTCAGTTGGAGAGTCATCAGCAACAGGAGCTTCAACTTCAGCTATAGGAGCTTCAGCCACTATAACAATAGGAGCAGCAGCAGCATGGGAAGGACCAGCTTCAGTCACTTTCTCCCTCTCTTTGACTATCTTGCCAGAGCAATAGCCAAAGAAGTGGTCGAGTGTGCGAATTTGGAGCTTCATCAGCTATACGAGTTTGGTCAGAGCACGGGCCATTATAACATTGGCCTCACGTGCCTGATGTAGCTGTTTACGGTCATCAACAATGAATGACGGTTCAACTGTCCGGATTGGTTGTTGCAGAGCAGCTAATATCTGCTTCATGACCTCCGTCTGCTAGGCAAGGTGGGAGTTTGCTTCATCGGCCTTGCTTGTTAAAGCATCGATGGCTTCAGCATTGGCTTGAACTGCCACTTGCATGGAGAAGAGTTGGTTCTGGACCTCATAAACTTCAGCCCTGATGGCTGAGAGGTCAGCAGCTACTTCGTCTCGTTGAGGCATGCCCTTATAGACTTCATCCATTTTGTTAAGGACAGTCTCAACTTCATCCATGTCGTAGGAATCTTCCATCACTGGTTTAGCAAAAGGACCTGTAAAAGATGGAAATAAGCATAAGAGAGCTCGGGGTTAGATGAAACGAAAGGATAGGAAGATGGAATACCTGAGGGGTCATCAGCGTTATCGGAAGGATTAACGCTGGTGCGCTCCATGGTGCACTCGAGAGGATGAGCACCAGTTTGCTGAGGAGCCTCGAGAGGAGCTACCTTAGGTCCAATGGTAAGTGTCTCATCATCAGGGAAGACATTCGTTGATGAATCATGGACACATGTAGCGACCAATGGTGGAGGAGAGGCGAATATGACTGAGAGTTATTGTGGGTGTTCAGTGATGCCAGCATTGATATTCACACCTTCCGTGATTTGAGTCACTGAGGCGGTTGGAAAAGGTACCAGTGATACGACAATGATGTCAGGAATCACTAAAGAGCTTGGAAGGCTGACTGAAGGTGCCTCGGGGGTAAGGCTCGTTTCAATAACTGAGACCTTTTGAGAGGTCACAGCCATAGATGTGGTTATCCCCTTTTTGGCCTTCTTGGCTCTCTAAGGAGAACCAAGAGTTGGTTGAGCTGGGCGTTTGGAAGAAAGGGTTGTGGTGGCTGGGTTAGACTTAGGAGGGTTTGCCTTTGTCTTGACCATTGAAGGAGAAGAAGGAGAAGAAGGAGAAGAAGAAGAAGAAGAAGAAGAAGGAGAAGAAGGAGAAGAAGAAGGAGAAGAAGGAGAAGAAGAAGAAGAAGAAGAAGAAGAAGAAGAAGAAGAAGAAGAAGAAGAAGAAGAAGAAGAAGAAGAAGGAGAAGAAGAAAGAGAAGAAGAAG
>NW_020203187.1:1797-8866 GCF_001531365.2 Cynara cardunculus var. scolymus | reverse complement strand
AGAAGGAGAAGAAGAAGGAGGAGAAGGAGAAGAAGGAGAAGAAGGAGAAGAAGAAGGAGAAGAAGGAGAAGAAGGAGAAGGAGGAGAAGAAGAAGGAGAAGAAGGAGAAGAAGGAGAAGGAGAAGAAGAAGAAGGAGAAGAAGGAGAAGAAGGAGAAGGAGAAGAAGGAGAAGAAGAAGGAGAAGAAGAGGAAGAAGAAGAAGAAGAAGAAGAGGAAGAAAAAGAAGAAGAAGAAGAAGAAGAGGAGGAAGAAGAAGAAGAAGGAGAAGGAGAAGAAGAAGGAAGAATGGAAGAGTGTTGCACTACAACAGACAGTGCAACATCTCCATCCCTCAGCTTGTGATCCAAAATCCTGGATCGAAGCTTGCAAATAGGAAGATTACCTTCCTTGGAGTATTTATCGTCGAAGATCTTGGCGAACACCATTGAAAGGAATCTGGTGTAGGGAACGACCTTCTCCCTCTGGCACTTGTTCAGCTTCAGCGCCAAGTCATCGAAGATCACTGCAACATAGTTGATAGGTCGGCGACGGATGACAGACACGCCGATAGTGAGAGCGACCCTTGATGTATGATCTTGACCGCCAGTTTTTCCACTCATGCTTTGGATGAAGTATTTGATTAATGAAAGACTGTTTCATTGTGTTGCCTAAAGTAATAAATAAATGATCTCATGGTTTTTGAACATACTGATCAACAAAAAACTTGTTGTCAAGATGTATACCAACATGGTAACACTTCAAGTTATGGATACCATCTTCTATGAGCAAGAAAGTGTTAAGTTATCACAGCTTGGCTAACAATTAATGGACCCAATGGATTAGGCATGCTATGCCAGTAGTAGCGAGGGTTAAGTGGCACTGTGCTTGTAACCACCTGTTGCTTTCCAAAATAAATTAACAAGTGGATAAAGTACAAACCACTTTAGGATATTAATCCCCAAATCTGCTAAATGGGTGTTCACATTTTTAGCTGTAAATCAGGCCAAAATGAATGAAAAGGTATTTCATGTATGTTAGTTACCTAAGTCGGTAAAATTATCTACTAATCCAGAAAGAAAAGTGCAAGAAGGGATATTTGGGGGGGGGGGGGGAATGAAATAACATCAAATGGTTCTACAAAAAATGCCTTATAGAAGTGAAACTCATGATCCTTTATCAATCTCATCTAAGATATTTGTAGTTCAAGTGTTGGTTTAAGGTACATTTTGCATGATTTTGTCTTCCCTATTGAACCCAGGCCAACTATAAACCAACAATCTAAGAATGGAACCAGACCCTGACACAAGCATTCCCACAGCAAAACCAATAACTGATACAAGCATCTTGATAAAACTCTAGTAAAGACTGATACAAGCATCTTGATCATTCCCACAGGTTAAATCAAAAAACCTCTATACCATTAAATCAAAAAATGAAGATGATAAATAAAAGAGAAATAACATAACAATGATTTTATCTTCCCTCGGGTTACTTCACTTTCTCAAGCATGATTAGAGTAAAGACTGATACAAGCATCTTGATCATTCCCACAACATGATTAGAGTTTAGATGGAGGAAATAATTTGTAGAATTTTGGGTAACATGAAGCAGTAGAAAATAATTGTGCATCAAAAGCCATATCTCAGTATGCATTTAGTAAAGACTTAATTGTTGAAAATCAAAAACATGGTATGTATCGGTTGATTTCATATTTCCAGCTGTAGGATTCAACTGCAGGATTTGACTTATAAGGTATTAGTAGAAGACTAAAGAATGGATGTTGGTATATAGAAAATCAAGATTTGAAATTAAAGGTTACACAAGTGCTTCATATAAAATAAGACTTGGAAAGACATGTATGCTTGCATATGAGTGATACATGACTTAACATAGATAGAATGATCAATTGACCATATCATCAACATCTTTTATCTTATTTTTGGTAGGAGTTCTCCACAATAAAAATGATTAATCAACCTTTCATAATTACAAAAAATGAACAAAATGAAAAATTATGATTGGTTGAATGAGGTTTAAACGGTTTGTACAAATTAGGTGGTTTGCATTTGATTGCTCCTCTATATATATAAGAAAAAAACAAAAGATAAAAACAAAAAAAAAGACAAAAAGGCAAAAAGAAATAATTATACAGGGGGTTAGGGGTGCCATTAGCCCCCCTTAACTTATAATTGGAGCTTGATTGAAACAAAAACACATATCATGATTCCGAAATCTGTAATTGGATTTGTGTCGTAATCATCCAGGCTCGAGTGAAAGGTACTAGTCGAGAGTTCAGAGTTCAACGAAAGGTACTCGTCGACGATTTTGTAAATTCAGAATATACAATGTTCGATTTTGCTGCAAGTTTCTGTGATTGATCGATCCTTCATCCTTGTTTTATAGTTGGCAACAATGGTGGACAGTAGTATCATCCTTGTTATGAATGTTTCTAGAACCATTATTGGTAACCCTCTTGAATGTGTTTTATCATCAGATTCTTGGCCAGACAGTACATGTTATGAAAGCAACCCACCAAGTCTATGTTGCTATTCAACTATCTTCTTTAGGTACTTCCCTTGGGATGTCAATAGTTTGACCAAGCAATCAATGAAATTACCCAACCTTCTTTCAGGCTGTTTGGTTGTAACAATCAACTATTGTGTCTCTCCGACATATACATCTCTCCTCGAGAAAAGTAGAAAATTGAGTGATGATTTTAAGTAGTAAAGGCTTCATTCCTTGTTTGCTTATTGGATCAGGTTATTTCCAATCTGATGAAATATCTTTTGTTTATTGATTAAAAAACTAATGAAATGTCAGGTTATTTACCCTCGTGAAAGTAGATTATTCATGTTTGCAAGTGTTTGATGAAGTTAGTGGAGTACTAGTAATAATGCTTAAATCGTATCAACTTTGCTGGATAAAAACTAACAATTTCTGGATAGAATTGACTAGTTTGTTATTTTATGTCATTTTATATTGTCATCTAATTTATCAAGTATTTTTTATTAACTAATATAGTTTGCCAAACATGTATTTTTTGTTTGTTAGTATAAAGGTACCTTTTATTAATTCATTTGCTCTTTGGTATTATTTATAATCATAGTATACCCTCTTGCCTATTGCCCAGTACTACTATAATCCCTCCCCCATGTCTGCCATTTACATCCTCACCATTTTATATGCTATCATTTTATTATTCAACTTCATCAAATAATCTTGCTGTGATGATGAAGCAGTACATTATGACGATTGATAAGAGTTGGACAGCGTATAGACGTCGTAACTCTGATGAGTTTTGGGCGGGTCTTCAAGACTTTATCGAGATAGCAAAGAGACATGTCAATAATGACGGTGCGGAGTGATGTCCATGCAAAAAGTGTTTGAACTTTTTATGCGTCGGACACCAGATGTGATTGATGCTCCATACATAGATAGGTATGGGTTTCAAGCTGCATATATGAAGCGGGTTTATCACGGTAAAGTAGATACTCCTCCAATTATAGCTCCAACAAGAGATGAGATGACTGATGTCATCCATGACATTATTGGGGAGACAAATACCAATGAAGAAGATGCAGATATAAAAACCGCTCAACGAAAAATAAATAAAAGAGGAGTCATGCCAAGTACCCAAGTCTTCACAGATCCACTTCATATACTACTACGAGGTATAAGAAGGTAAATAAGATAAGCTTGTAAACTATTTTAGAATGTATATTTATTTATTTTTTGTTGCAGAAAAACCTAGAAACACAAGAATTGCAAGGTCCAACAGATAATTAGCATAACATGCATCATAGGCCAAGTGGTGGATGGGTAAATGATCTTGCTAGAATGGATCATGTAAGTAATTGTTTAAATTTCAACAAAAACGCACACATGAGAATTAAACTATCTCATTCACACCAAACAAGTTATGTCTCCTAAAAACATGAATACGACATTATACATGAGAATTAAACTAGCACATTGTAAGGCAGATGAGTGCTCCGAAACATATTCTTCTATAGCTTTTGTTGGACCAATCAACTTAAGAGCATTTTCTAGCGGGAGAATTGAACTGAATCATTTGGGCTTTCCATGCTAAAACTAGGGTTATGAAACCGCCAAAGTAGGAATTTAGGCGGAATCTAAACAAAAATTTAGGCATAGTATGCTCTTGTTTTTAGTTTCCTTTTAAAAAGTTTTAGGGGCTATTGGGTTGTGGTTTAAAGGGTTGAAAAGGGCGTATGGTTTGGTTTATTATGTAAGCCATAAAGAGGTGTTTTGTAGTGGCTTAATGCTTGAAAACCTTGTATGATTTTGATTGTTTGGTTGTGCCTTAATGTTTGAAAACGGTTAGGACTGAAATTTAGTATTAAATTGTATTCGTTTTGAAAGTTAATTTTGTCTATATTTGTATAAAGTCATCGTGTTTGATTTTCTTATAGAAGTTTGACTTTGACATTCTTTAGTTGTTTGACCCTATAAATAGGGTAAGTTCTTGTAATTGTAGAAAGAGCTCATTGTAAAAATCAATTTTACGTAATAGAGGGTTTGACCAAATATTGTACTTTGACTTTTCCTCTCAAACTCTCTCATCTCTCCTCTCATGTTCTTCAAAGCTAAATCATAAACTGCCATGGATTCATTGAAGATATCTTGAAGATTGATCAAAGTGACCTCACAATTGGTATCAGAGCAGTGTGTGCACGAAATCAGCAGAAGAAATCAACGAATCTGATGAATTTTAAATTTTCTGTGTTCTTATTTTGTTCTTCGTGTTCATCTTTTTCTTTTGAGTTTTATCCAATTTTTTTTTTAAATTTTGTGTTTTTATGTTAAAATCTTGATCAATATGTGCGGAATTACATTGTGAATCTTCTTTTTTCACAAACTTTTGCGTTTTGATCATTGATTTTCAAGTTTTTGGTGAAATTTTGTGGTTTTAAAAATTTCGTGTTCTTGAATTTTTTTAAATATGTGTTTTTGATCCATTTTTTTAAAAATTCTTTTGTTTTTGTGTTTTTAGACCTAATTCGGTCAAAGACCAACCTGAATGAAGACTTGATTTTGTTTTTGGGCTTAAAATCGCCCAGGACCATCCACACTTTTACCAGATTGTTTCATCGCTCACATTTTAGTCTACATCACTCAATCCATTTGTTTGATATCGCTCACTGTCATCCGATTTCGCCTTAATCGCATAGCAGCCCCATCCGATTTAGTAAATCGCTCATCTTATCAATGATATCATAGGTTGTTGTTTGATTTTAAGGTTCTCGATAGCACAAAACTTCTTGACTTCACCTGCTTGTTTGATCACTTTGACAACTTCTATCAGATTTGATTTGGTTTGTTCTTGCTGTTTCATTAAGATTTTGCAGGTTATTGCTGCCTATTTCATTTTCATTTGAAGATTATTGTGTATCAGATTGAGGTTTCGTGCAAGTAAAATCAGTAACCTTGCTGTCAAATTTGCCTTGGAGATTTGTGTTGGTCCCGTAAGGGTCTACAAGAAGAGAAACAGTTTGTAGAAGAGGGGGATGAATACAAACACAGTATTTTCAAATTTAAAATATATATTGATAGAGAAGATCAATACAGATTTTACAAGATTGTTTGCAGAAAAATAAGGTAAAGAAAACCTATCCAAACAATCTTCGGTTACACACAAAGCTTTAGCAAATACAAGAAAAGAGATTGCTAAAAGAAAGATCATTTACTTAAGATAGAAGATGCTTGAAGTAAGAATAAGGTTAGAGAGAGATGCGCGCTCTCTGCATGGAGAAGAAACATTTCTATTTATACCCAGTGCATTAAATGATCATTTAATGCAATATGGTAGGTTTAAAGTGCGTGTCAAACCTTAAGAGGAAGGCTTGTCCTTTGCTACAGTGAATAGTACAAAAAGCACTATTCATGAGCAGACATCCTTACCTAAAGTTGGTGGACAATAGAGCCGACTAGTCGGTTCCGGTACCGTACTAACTTTTGTAAGGGTATGGGTTTGTCCTTTGTGTGCATAAGGACAAGACAACAACAATCGTGCTAAGCAAGCTTCCTTTGATCACTGAATGCTGGAATGACCTGGAGATCTCATCATCATTTGCTGAAGCTAGAGCAGTCTTCACACATATATATAGATAGGCTTGTAATCACTGAATACCGCTTCAGATCACGTACTCGCTGGTCTCTAATCCTTAGTTTCAGTCTTCAACGTTTGTTGAAGGTTCTTTGGTATGAGTGTTGTCTTCTTGAAGTATTGTTGTCTCTGATAGATTTATAATGTAAGTTCTTCAACGATCACTGAACATACTCAGTGAATATCGCTGGAACTGAAAATACAGAAACACAAATACAACGTGAAAGAGAAAAGGGATTATAATCAAATCAATGAGAGAGTGAATCAACAATCTCCCCCTATTTGATGTTAACAAGATAACATAAAAAAGGTTATCTTATCAAATAATAGTAAGGAAAAAGTTACATATAAAGTACACGTCCCTTTTTACTATTTTGGGATCTTTTTCAGTTTGGTCAGTCTCAGCTTGAGAAATTTTCTTAAGTTATATCTAAGAAAATTACAAGTACAGAAACTGAAACTGAAAGCTTATTCACTGACTTATAGACTATCAGTGAATGGACAAAGTAACATTAGAACTCATAAACTTGTGTCCCTATTACTTTTTTCAGGGATCTTTTTCAGTGAGTTACATAGAATACTCATTTTATTAATCAATGGAAATAATACAAGTATTATAGTATTATGTAAATACAATCAATGAAAAAAGAGATAGTACAAGGATTTACAAGGAAAAGTGGATTGTTGTTACAAAGAGAATCTTATTCTAGAACACTTAGATCTATGTAACCAGGTACATTTTCACCAAGGTTTCTTCGACGTAGGAATTCCTTTCGTATCTTCAGATCGACGACTCTTCTAGGCATGCTATGATCTATCCAGAGCAACAGATAAACTAAGTGATCCATTGGACATAGATGTAGCTCTGACATTCTCTGAAATCTGACTTCACCTTCATAGTCAAGGAATATAACTCCTAACTCAGGTTTAAAATGCACAGAGTTGGGTGTATAGGGACCCTT
>NW_020203187.1:0-1537 GCF_001531365.2 Cynara cardunculus var. scolymus | reverse complement strand
GTCTTTAGATCGTCCGCTGATGCTGACGCTGATGATTGGGCGGGGACTGAGTCTCTTTTTTAGCTTTGCTTCGCTCCATTGCTTATCCCTGTCCTCTAGCTTCAGCTTCTTCTTGCGTTTAGCTTCTGCCATTGAAAGAAGTCTAGCTTGGTCTTTGACAGGATTCACCGTTTTTTTGGAGTTTTTCTTGGGAAGGACTTTAGCAGCTAATGACTTGGCCAACTTTAAGCTGTCTTCAGTCTGCTTCTTTTGAAGCTCTTGCTCTTCTTCAGCCATTAATGCTCGAGTGATTTTGGTCAGTGAAGTGATTGGTGAAGGTACCACTGATACGACAGCGATGGGAGAAATCACTAAAGAGCTGGGAGGGATAACAGAAGACGCCTCGGGGGTAAGGTTAGTTTCAATAACTGAAACCTTTTGAGAGGCCTTAGCTAGTGGCGTGACTGTCCCCTTTTCGGCTTTCTTGGCTCTCTGAGGAGAACCAAGAGTTGGTTGAGAGGGTCGTTTTGAAGGGGTTTTGGTGGCTTGGCTTGAATCGGGGGGGGGGGTTTGCCCTTGTCCTTGCCACCTGAGAGGAAGAGGTAGTGATGGACACAATGGAAGAGAGTGCCACATCACTGTCCCTCAGCTTATGATCCAGAATCCTGGATCCAAGCCTAAATGTTGGAAGGTTTCCTTCTTTGGGGTAAAGACTTTTAAAGATTTTAGTCAATACCATTGAAAGAAACCTGGTGTAAGGCACCACCTTTTCTCGCTGGTGCTTGTTCAGCTTTAGCACCAGGTCATCGAAAATGACCGCAGCATAATTTATATTGCAAAGCTGAATCGCAGAAACGCCTAAGATCAAGGCAATCCTAGAGGCCTGGTCCTGACCGCCAGTTTTTCCACCCATGCACTGGATGAAATGAGAAAACAGGTATTGCCAGACAGCTGACATCCTGTTTTTCTCAATCTTTATGAGGGATTTGAGAGGAGCGCTGGAGTCCTTCTTCATTAGCCACTGGTAGCGAATGGCATCGAGGAAGGAAATGATCTTGGTGGTGGAGGGTTCGCTGTCGAAGGGACCCCTTGGAAGATGGAGAGCTGATCGAAGTGTAGAAACCCCAAAGTTCACTTCCATACGGTTGAAGGTGAAGTGGATTTGCTCCATAGTACGTCCAGCTTCGTCTCGGACCTCTACCACCTCAGCAGTGTACCAGAACTGCTGGAGAAGTTCCTTGATCATGAGAGGCTCATGGTTGAGAGCGTATCCAAGGGACGACTGTTTGAGGACGTCCGCCGCCTCTTGGTAGAAGGCTCTGGTGGAGGGTATCTCTGTTGGTCCCGAAAGGGTCTACAAGATAAGAAACAATTTGTAGAAGGAGGGAGGATGAATACAAACACAAGTTTTTTAAATTTAAAATATATATTGATAGAGAAGATCAATACAAATTTTACAAGACTGTTTGCGGAAAGATAAGGTAAAGAAAAACCTATCTAAACAATCTTTGGTTACACACGAAGCTATAACAAAAACAGTAAAGAGAATGCTATATGA
>NW_020203186.1:15231-23179 GCF_001531365.2 Cynara cardunculus var. scolymus | reverse complement strand
CTAAAGTTAGTCGGGGTTGACCGAGTTGACCAAGGGTTGACTTTTGACATGTTTGACCCATGTGGATTTTAATGATGGATCAAATAGAGTTGTCTGAGGCATATTAAGATGCTCAGATATGAAGTTTGACTTTAGGTTGGGTCAGAATGACAATAGTTGACTTTTGTTGACTTTTTTAGAAATTAAGATGTTAATGAGATATTATGGTATGAAATGTGTAGGCAGTTGGTCAAGAGCTATCGGTAATCAATCTATGAGCAATCAGGTGAGTCTTCATGAGACTTACAATGGGATGCATACCTATGTATAAAGTTATTTTCAAGCATTATATGATTTATATGACAATGGGTACATATRCATGATGTTTCAGTTTACATACATGATATATTTTACATGTATGTTATTTTGTGAATGGTTGCATGTTATGTGTTTAATCAGTTTTCAAATAACTCTAGCATGCTATTTCATATTAAAGTTTGATGATTCAAGGCTGGACATTTGACCAGTAAGTCACGACCAGCATAAAACACTACCCGGACAAGTGGGTGATCAATTAAGATTGAAATATCAACCCAGGGCGTGTTTGTGACTAAATGATCCATACCCGACAGACAAGTTATGAGATCTCTTTTCTTTCAGTGTTGCATGTTTTTCAGAAAATGCATACTATTTGGTACAAAGTTTACAAGTTGAAATGTATGATGTGCAATGATCTTTACTCACGCAAACCATGAACTCACTGAGCTTTATAAGCTGACTATAGTATGCATCTCAGGGACAGAAGGTTTCAGGTTGGACAAAGAAAAAGAAGGGCATACATAGAGATTTGTCTAGTCCATTTAAGTTCAAAATTTAGGCGCAATCGTCTATGATATATAAATTTATAAAGCAACCCTAGAGCGAATAGAGCCGTCCCCAGAACCAAGTGAGGGAGCACAAGAGGCATCTTCATCGATGATGAAGATGATGATGATGATAATGACACTCATCGTGCCTCCCCCGGCCCTACTCAAACAATTCCCCTACCTACTTTCCAAAGGGCAACCACCACATCTACCCCTGGCGATCAAAGCCAAAGGGGTATTGAACAAGGACGACCTAGTCTACTCCCTACCCAAGCCAGCCATCCAGAGGCCATTCTTCGGGCCTCTGGAGATGAATCCGCAGAAGAACCCCACATTCCATCACCCCTCTCCCAACAGAGAGATGATGAAGAAATAAGAACCCCTTCACCTCAAGGCTCGACACAACCTATCACACACATAGAAGCATGTGTTGCTTCTGACATTGATACACCCCAAGATCATTCAGAGCGATCTCCCTTTCCTGCACACCCTCCTTTGATATTTGATCTACCGAAGGGGACACACATTCGCTTCACTGACTCGGTCTCTGAAGCCGAGGAAGAGAAAGCCGATGCAGCAACATCACGAGATAGCTCCTCACTTGAGGGCTATCAAGGACATGATGGAAGTCCTTCACGGCCTACATTTTCACAAGGCAATGAAGGCGCATCAGGAGCAGAATCTCAACCTGCAGCATTCGTTGCTGCAGGGGTTACCCCCATAGTCGACCTGGTCATAAAGGCCGAGTTCCAAGCCTTTGTTGACTCAGTTCAGCGGTCCTTGGAAGATCTTAAACTCATCATCCAAGGGATTGTTGACAACCCACCTTCAACCGATAACACCACCCTTCAACAATCATTTGCCATCCTTCAACGACACCTCTTCTAACTTGAAACCCAAACCCGATACAATACAACACGTCTCCAAATGCTCAAGCAAACCATCACCCAACACCATAACACCGCCTCCTCCCTTGCCACCCAAAGAAACCAAATCCTCATTCACTCCGTCGCCACCCTCACGGCCTAGGCAACTGAGTCCGATGAGAACCTTACCTACATAACCACCCAGCTAAACACCATCCTCTAGAACCTTAACACCCTACCAACCACCATTATCTCCCAAATTCCTCAACAAGCCCCAGCTCAAACCACTTCATCAATCGGTGAAACCCTTGCCTTTCTTACCCACCAAATGGCCACCATACAAAACACCCTAACCCAACTCCCTGCCACAATACTAGCTCACGTCCCCCAACCTACTCCACCCCCACCTCCCTCTGCAGGCCCATCCTTTGATGCAGCCTTCTCCTCCTTCACTGCAGAGGTGAGGAATCTCATTGCCAACCTTCCCCATCCTCCATCGACATCCGCCACCACCTCTGTGCCACCACCAACCACCTCAAGCACAGATTTTGCCACTAGAGCCGACCTTCGGGCTCTGTCCAAGGCACTTATCTCATCGTTCAATGAGATAAGTGCAAAGTTTGCCGCCAGATCGGTTGAGCTTACCGTTGCACTGAGGAAAAGTCTTCAACAATAGCAAGATCGAACCAACACTCTCCTTTGCACCATGGAACAATGACGCAACAAGGATCAGGTGCATACTTTGGCTGAGCATATACGGCTTTGGAAGAAGAACAGGTCAAGGGCCTCCTGCTCATCAAGCCGCCCCCTCAAGAGAAGAAGGCATGAGGATCCAGACCCCGATAACGAGGGTCTCGGTCCTCATGAGGGAGAGAATCAGGCCACCACAGCCCAACAAACGGAGTCTGCTGCACCATCACCATAACCCCAAACACAACAACAATCCCCATCAACCCATGCAAGGGAACCAGAGGCTCAGCCCTCTGAAGATGTACAAAATGTACATGTTCCCCTTGCAGCCTCCCCTGAACCCATCATGTTGTGTTCATCAACCGATGAAAACCCATCCACCCTACCATTAACCCCATCACCAACCCCATGCCAAACACAACCTTTCATGAACCTAACCGATGAACCCGAACAAACACACATCCAACCTTCACCCAAACAACCTCAACCCCAGACACAACCCGATGAACCTTCACCACCCCAAAAAGAGCCAACACAAGAAACCATCCCATGACCAACCGAAACACAACCCATCACCCTAACTCAAACCCCAATCGAACCAACCATGGTGCAAGAGGACATTCCCTCTTCATCAAGGCAACCTCCGCAGAGCCTAGTCGATGAAATAATCCAAAGCATGGAGTCGCTGAGGAGACGTCCAGAGCTGCCACCCAAGGAACCCATAATGATGGAAAATATCCATCAATACTTGTATCACAACCGCGATGAAGGTTTGACTCTCAATCCTCCGGTTCTATCGCCAGAATCCATGGACCTCCTATACCATAGGTTTATTAGACAGACCACCCAAGCACCACAGGCTGTCTTCTCAAACGATTGGATAAGGAGGGTTATGGATCTAAAAGTGAGGACCTTCACCAACAGAGCCATAAGAGACATCAAGTTCACAGTGGAAAGAGCACATGGTCAAATCAGCGTGTTCAATGACAATCACTTGATCAACCTCAATCCCTATGACTTGATCAAACTTTATGCATACACGGCTCAGCGACAGGATCTTGGCATCAGATTTGGGATGGCAAACAGAGCGGTTGTAAAGACAATGGAGACCCTGGTTAAGCATCAAGCCAAGAGTGATTTTCAAATTGCTCTTTACTTAGGCATCGAGAGACTCTCCTGTGCTCCACCAAATGAAGACTTCCATGGCCTGTAGGAGAATAGATCTGCCCAGTTTTAACTCAACCCAAGCTTGGACTTGTCTACAAGAATGAGTTCAGGGTAAAGAAATTATCCAGACTAACTGAGGCATTCAAGTATTCAACAGATACACTTGAATGGTTTCAGAAAGTCATCAGAGAAAGACTTGGTAGAAATCTTGTGCCAAGAGAAAATGGGAATCAACTCATTCATGAGATATCAACAATCATCGGCTATCGAAGACTGCTTCTGTGCTTTTGGAATATATCTCAAGGTAGATCATGATGAGTTGTAAATTTTTTCCTTAATATGGTGTCTTTTGCTTCCAGTACTGTAAGAATTCATCATCCAATGAAAATTTGGAATTTGATGCTTTTCTATTTTGTTCTTCAAAATTGTTCCTAGATTAGTTTATGTTTGTTCTTTCATTACTTAGGGGGAGATTGTTAGACCCCATAATCCTTAAAGTGTAAAGGTAATGAAAAACAATAAGTGATGAAGAACCAGAAGACCGATGAAGACATCAAGGCAGAATTGACCAAGCCTGGAAAACAACCAGAGGGTTGATGAACAACAAGCGATGCGATGGAAAAAGCATCTTCATCACCCCTCTGGTCAACAACACTTAGAGTTTTCTTCAGCAATTCAACCAGAGGCATACGATGAAGATATGAAGATAAGGTTGATTCATCATCCCATGAAAGACATCTAGAGATGACAAGTCGACAGCTGGATGTCAAGTTTATCTTAAAATTATAGCTTATCCATAGTTTAGATAAACTTTATCTGTTAATAGAAGATTAGCTAAATAGTCTCACTAGATAGTTATCATCTAATTAGCTTGCTAGTATAAATAGGTGATTAGGCCTATTGTATTAAATGTCGCTTTTACGTTTTTCTTATTAATAAAGTGAAACCTTTGACACTCAAGATTGTTCTTTAATGTTCATAATTTATTCTTGAATGTTCATCACTTTGTTCATTAAAACACTATAATTTAATTATTCTTAACTCGATTATTAGTGTTATTGAGAGATCTGGGATCAACAAAAGGTATCACCTTGGAAAGGAAATAGTACGTTTTGGTAAGAAAGGAAAGTTAAGTCCGAGGTATATTGGACCATTCCCTATAATTGGAAGGGCTGGGGAAGTGGCCTACAAGTTAGAACTTCCTTTAGAACTAAGTGGAATTCATGATACTTTCCATGTCTCAAATTTAAGGAAGTGTCTAATAAGCCCAAATACGGCAGTGCCTCTACCTGAGATTAAGTTGATGAAAGATTATGTTTTGAAGAAACCCCTGAATTCGTTACTGACTTCAAGGTGAAGAAACTACGAAATAAAGAGATTGGTTTGGTAAATGTTCAGTGGCAATATCATAAAGGATCAGAAGCCACCTGGGAATCAGAGTCTTAAATGCGAGAGAAGTATCCCTACCTTTTTGCTTAAATGGAATTCCGGGACGGAATTCTTTTAAGGAGGGAATATTGTAATATTCCGGTTGTGTTAATCAGTTAATTAAATAATTAATTTCGGGTTATTCTAATTAACTTCTTTTGAATTCCATTGATTATGGAAGAAAAGTAAATATTCCGTTTATTAATATTATTTATAAGAATGGAGAAAAAAGGGGGGGAGTCGGCTTATGTTGCAGTGCCTATTCTCTTTTACAACTTACTATATATAGTAAGTTTGGTGGAGGTAAAAAGGGTTGGCTGATCTTTGAACACTCTCCATAGTTTATCTTTTCTTCATTGACTGAAAAAGGGATCAAAAATTCAATCAGGATTCGGTTTTAAGGTGAGTGTTTACGCTTTGAAGTATTAATTGTTGGTATAGCAATTTTAATTGCCTTTGGAATTGACTTATTATGATTCATTATATATATTATATGGATTTACCTAAACCGGACATGTGGTGTCCGGGGTCCTATCTAAACCGGACAAGAGGTGTCTGGGATTTTCCTTAAACCGGACAAGGGGCGTCCGGGTTCATCTAAACTGCTCAAAGATACCCGAAGTGTTTTCTTAAACCGGTCAAGTGACATCCTGTCTACATCATAAACCGGTCAAGGTTTGTCTGGGTTATTGGCTAAATCGCTTAAGTTTTAAGCGGTTTAAATTTAAATTGCCCAAGTGTTAATCAGGGTAACCTTGAACCATAAAGCATCATCATGTGTTGTCCGGATTAGATATCCGGACAATGTTGTCTGGATTACATCTCCGGATGATTGTTCGGATTTCATATCCGGTTGATTTTGGTATAATTCCACTATAGGTTTATTTGTAACCGCGAGAGAGATGAAATGGCGGTGTAACCGCGAGAGAGATGTAATGGCGGTGTAACTGCGAGAGAGATGAAATGGTGGTATAACCGTGAGAGAGATGAAATGGCGGTGTAACCGTGAGAGAGATGTAATGGCGGTGTAACCGTGAGAGAGATGAAATGGCGGTGTAACTGCGAGAGAGAGATGTAATGGCGGTGTAACCGCGAGAGAGATGAAATGACGGTGCAACCGCGAGAGGAAAATAGTCTATAACAAATATAGATAAAATATTTGTGTTTGTACAGGTTTGATTCTAAATTGTTAGTTTGGAATGCAAGTTATTTATATGAGATTTGTACACTCACTAGACCTTCTGGGTCTAATGCTCAATTGTTGGACTAACCTGTTTTGCAGGTCATCATACATCACAAGATAAAGGCAAGGGAAAAGTTTGAACGATGATATTTAGATGCACATAAATGTATTAAACAAAGTTTTTGTTAGCCCATGTTTTGTAAACAATATTACACTCTGTATTAAGAATTTGATTATATGGATTATCTGTGTGTGGAAATTGTGGGTTGTCACAATTGATATCAGAGCCATAGTTTAAGGGATCTGGGTATTTGCGAAATACTTAGACTTAAACTAGAGGTGTGGAAGTTATGACAATAGGTTTCACTAGGACTATGAACATGGGAATATGTTATAGCTGAACCTATTATGAGAAAGATAGATTATATATGACTGATATAATATTGAGTTATGAATAGACTTGAGGATAAATGTGTTATTATGTTTTGATTATGTGAATAATCATATGTGTTTAAATGTGGTAGAAAGAGACATACATTGAGAAATGACAGAAAATCCTAATCAATCGGAAAGGACCTCTACCGGTTATAGAAGAGGTTGGGGAAGAAGAAATGTAACTTAAGGGGAAGACCCAGAAAATGTAATGACAATAGATTCGCGAAGTCGTAGCAGGGGTCGAGGAAGAGGTAGAAGTATTAGACAAGAAACTCATATGGAACAGGAATTATCGGCCCAAGAAAGTTCAATGTCTGGCCGTGGTAGAGGAAGAGCAAGGGGTGGACACAATGTTTCTTACCTCAGATTTATTACTCAGGAAATGCTAGCAGCTAAGTTCGGAAAATTCCAAGAGAGTTTGGTAAATTTGTTGGGACGTTCGGTTCCAAATAACCCAGAAATTATAAGGGATCCTGAACATCAGGAAGAAGCCGGAGCTAGTACATCGGTAACTGGTACATCTGTGCCCCTTACTTCTTCTTCAGTTCAAAACGGATGGGATATTAAAATGTTTCTTGCTCACATTATGAGCAAGGGCGTCGTCCCCTTCACGTTCTTCATATGACCCAACAACATCATCATGATGCTCTTGGTCATCTTCTTCTTCAGAGCTCGAGGAGTGCTCCAAGTATCTGTTGGCCTCCTAAATCCCCTTAATTTGTCTTGCAGGACCAGCATGTGCAACCATGGTACATGGACTCAAGTTGCTCCAGGCACATGACTGGTGACAAAAGTCAGCTTTCCTCCTTCATCGAAAAATCTGGATGCTCTGTGACTTTTGGAGACAACAACAAGGGTACTATCAAGGGATATGACACTCTCATCAAATGGCTTATGTCGAAGGATTGAAGCACAACCTACTAAGCATAAGCCAGTTCTGCGACAAGGGTCTTGAAGTCAGGTTTCGCAAAGGTTTCTGTATCATAGAAACGAAGCCCAGTCACACAATCATCAAGGCAAAGAGAGAAGGAAATCTCTATCTTCTAGATTTTGAGTCCTCCATGGGACAAGACGCCCTTTGTCTTGTGTCTCATAAGAGCGATGAAAATTGGCTATGGCATCAGAAATTCTCACATCTCAACTTTGATGCACTACGAAAACTAGCCACACAGAAGTTGGTCAAGGGAATTCCAGATCTCAATTTCGAAAAAGATCATATTTGCTCAGCCTGTGAGATGGGAAAGCTAAAATGGGCCTCACATAAAACCAAGTCAGAAACCTCCTGCTCCAAGCCCTTGGACATGGTACATATAGACCTCTGTAGGCCTATATCA
>NW_020203186.1:10194-14996 GCF_001531365.2 Cynara cardunculus var. scolymus | reverse complement strand
GAAGGCATTACACAAAACTTCTCATCAGCAAGAACTCCACAACAAAATGGAGTAGTAGAGCGAAGGAACAAAACCCTAGTGGAAGCAACAATGACCATGCTTGCTTCATCGGAGTTACCCATCACATTCTGGGCTGAAGCTATTTCCACTGCATGCTTCACCCAGAATCGATCAATCATCAACAAGAGACACCAGAAAAACACCTTATGAGCTCATCAACCAAAGAAGACCAAATGTCAAATATTTTCATGTCTTTGGGTACAAATGCTTTGTCCTCAACGATAGAGAATATCTTGGCAAGTTCGACAATAAAGCTGATGAAGGAATCTTTCTGGGCTATTCTCAAACCGCCAAAGCCTACAGAGTCTACATCAAAAGGACAAGAATCGTCATAGAAAACATCAATGTGTCCATTGATGATTCCACACCGATGACTTCTGGACACAACAGTTCAGAACTCGGACTTCAAAGAAGAGCATCTGATTCATCACTTGGCAAACCCAATGAATCAGAATTAGCTCAAATATTTGAAGACATCTTCGATGAAGAAGTAATCTCTGGACATGTGCCAAATGCAAAATCAATCTCCAGAATCGATGAAGACCATGAAGTCTCCAATGCTAAAGGTACATCTCTTATTGAAACTCATGTTACTTCGCCATTGACTTCTTCTGTGTCTTCAGATCACGATCAAGAACCAGAGTCCAACTCTGGAGATGATCTCCTCGACGGGGAACAAGCAGTTCCATCAATCGATGAAGAGCTGCATCCTGTTGCTTCAGAACCCCAATCAAGCACCAAGTGGACAAAAGATCACCCACACCACCAAATCATTGGTAACCTCTGGTGTCAAGACAAGATCCGCCACTGCAAATGAATGTCTCTTCGCCAACTTTCTGAGCATGATAGAACCAAAGAAGATTTCAGAAGCCCTACAAGACCCAAATTGGATAGACGTAATGCAAGAAGAATTACTCCAGTTTGAACGAAACAAGGTATGGTCCCTTATGCCTCTACCCAAAGGGAAGACGGCCATAGGAACCAAATGGGTCTTCCGAAACAAGAAGGACGAGGATGGCATCGTAATAAGGAACAAAGCCAGGCTTGTTGCCAAAGGCTACCGCCAGGAAAAAGGGATTGATTATGATGAGACATTTGCTCCCGTTGCAAGACTTGAAGCCATCAGAATGTTCCTAGCCTACGCAGCTCACGAAGGCTTTAAGGTCTATCAGATGGATGTCAAGTCTGCCTTCCTCAACGGCAAACTTCAAGAGTAGTATACGTATAGCAGCCTCCTGGGTTTGAAAATCCAAAACATCCAGACTACGTCTACTTTCTGGATAAAGCCCTCTATGGGCTAAAGCAAGCACCCAGGGCCTGATATGAAACTCTATCTACCTTTCTCATCAATAATGGATTCGAAAAAAGTACAATCGATACAACCCTATTTCTCAAAACACACAAAGGTGATATCTTACTTGTTCAAATATATGTGGACGACATCATATTTGGTTCTACAAATGCAAAACATTGCGAAAAATTCTCAGAGTTGATGAAAAGCAAATTTGAGATGAGTATGATGGGATAACTAAGCTTTTTCCTTGATCTTCAAATAAAACAAACTTCAGAAGGAATTTTCATCAACCAGTCCAAATATGTCCAAATATATGGCTGACCTTCTGAAGAAATACTCTCTTTCAAATTCATCATCGATGAGAACACCTATGGCTACAGGCGCTAAGTTATTTGCTGATCCATCAGGCAAACCTGTGGATGTAACAACCTACAGAGGCATGATTGAATCACTCATGTATCTAACTGCTAGTAGACCAGACATTATGTTTGCCACATGTCTTTGTGCAATATATCAATCAAATCCTAAAGAATCACATCTCTCTACAGTCAAGACGATCTTTAGATAGCTCAAGGGAACTCCATCATTGGGTCTCTGGTATCCAAAGAACTCTTGCTTTCATCTAATAGCCTACACAAATGCAGATCATGCAGGTTGCAAACTTGATAGAAAGAGCACGTCTGGAAGCTGTCAACTCTTGGGGGACAAGTTGGTAAGTTGGACATCCAGAAAAACAAAATTGTGTCTCAACATCCACAGCAGAAGCAGAGTATGTTGCTGCTGCTATTTGTTGTTCACAAGTTCTCTGGATGAAGACTCAGCTTAAGGACTATGGATTCCATTATGACAAGTCCCCATCCTCTGTGACTCCAAGAGTGCCATAGCAATCTCTGCAAACCCAGTGCAGCATTCCAAGACCAAGCACATCGATGTAAGGTAACATTTTCTAAAAGACAATGTTGAAAAAGGAAATATGGAAATGTATTTTGTTCCCACTGAGATTCAACTTGCTGATATTTTCACAAAAGCTCTTGATGAGAAAAGATTTTTATTCCTAATCAGCAAGATGGGTATGCTGAATCTCACCACTTAAAGGGAATAAATATTCTTAAATCAGAGATWTTCAATATCTCATGGTTATGCCTACAAGTGATACATAGCAAGAAGCCATAATCAATAAGTACTCCAAACCAGCGTCTCTGGTTCTAAAGACCAGAGCCTCTGGCCATGAAGAAATCTTTTAATATGGCTTAAAGTTTTTCATCGCCTTTGGACCCAAAGACCTCTGGTCCAAAGCAAATACTTAGCTTTTATTCACTAAGTATTTTCTTTGCAACCAGAGCCTCTGGTTTTATAGACCAGAGTCTCTGGATTCTCTCTCTTTGAGAGCAGAGCCTCTGGTTCTATAGATCAGAGCATGTGGATTCTCATCCTTTGAGACCAGAGCCCTTTTGGACCCCATCGCATTTCTTCTATGTAACTAGAGCCTCTGGTTTCCAAGTCCTTTGCAACCAGAGACCTCTGGTTTCCAAATAAGACTTGGCAAGCTAAATTCCCCTTTCATTCATCTTTCTTATCATCTCTAGACCACCAGAGCCTTTGGTTCTAAAGACCAGAGCCTCTGGATACATACTCTTTGCGACCAGAGCCTCTCTGGACCCAAATCGTTCCCCCCCTCTCACTTCACATGGACTTAACCATATTTTCATACTTTATTTCATCGCCTTTGCAACCAGAGCCTCTGGTTCTAAAGACAAGAGCCTCTGGATTTAAAGCATTTGGAACCAGAGCCCCTCTGGTCTCAAAGGCCCATCCATTATACTTTTTCACATACACTTAACCATTTTCTCTTTTGCCTTTTCCTTGCCTTTACAACCAGAGCCTCTGGTTCTAAAGACTAGAGCCTCTGGTTCTAAAGACTATAGCCTCTAGAATCATTATCTTTGGAACCAGAGCCCTTTGGTCTCAAAGACCCATTCTTATGCATATCCTTTTGCACACTTAGTCATATTTTATACCTTTCTTTCATCATCCTTCACAACCAGAGCCTCTAGTTGTATAGACTAGCGCCTCTGGTCACCTCAATCATCCTTATTATTGGTTCTAGGGGGAGTTTTTAAAACTCAACCAATATACACGCAACATTTGAGGGGGAGCTATTCATTCATCATGAATATCCATTGCATAAATATGCATTTTTTCATACCAGAGCCTCTTGTTCCACTATCCAGAGCCTCTGGACATCTAAATGCTACATAATAAACCAAGTATCAAACCAGAACCCTCTGGTCCTACATAATGGATTGCCTATGCTTAAACAAAGCCTATGGTTTGTCCTCCAAGGCTTCTTAATCATGCAATCCAACATTTCATTGATGAATTCCTTCATCGATATTTAACCAGAGCACCTCTAGTTCCCCATCAAAAGGGTTATGTGAAACCAGAACTCATCTGGTTCCATGAAAAATCTCTTTCATCCATAATGTAATAATCTGGTTATTTATTGTAAGTTAAATATATATATATGGATATATATATATATAAGTGTTATATGTGCATAAGTATGGGTTGAAATTAATATATTAATAGGAGAGGTCGGTTTATGAGAACCGCCTATCACCTCTACTTTTGTGTGTGCATGTATAAATAGAATTTTGTGAAGAAAACACACAAAACACATACCATATTTGGAAATTTACTCTGATGAAATAAGATTGCACAGGAAGAAGGAGAAGAAGGTTTTAAAGCTTTGATTCTCAATTTGTAAAGGTGAGTGTATTAAAAGCTTTGAATATGAATTGCTTTCATACAAATTAAAAAGCATTTAGATCTGATTATTATGAGTTTGGATGCATTTTATGATGATTCTTGTGTAAACCGGCCAAGTGGTGTCCGGATTGTAATCTGGATACTTAAACCGGATGTGCTTTATCCAGATATCTATTAAACCGGATAAGAAGTGAACGGATTATGTTTTAAACCGGGCAAGAGGTGACCAGATAATGTGTAAACCGCTTAAAGAATCAAGTGATGTATTGACCAGATTGCTAAACCGGTCAAGAGGTGCACCGGTTTTGTTTGTGAAAAAGAAGGATGGGTCAATGAGGATGTGCATAGATTATCGAGAGTTGAATAAATTGACCATTAAGAATAAGTATCCTCTTCCAAGAATTGATGACCTATTTGATCAATTAGTTGGAGCTACTTACTTTTCAAAGATTGATTTGCGATCTGGTTATCATCAATTGAATATTCGAGATGAGGATGTGTCTAAAACAACATTCTGTACACGTTATGGTCATTATGAGTTTCTGGTAATGCCGTTTGGACTCACAAATGCACCTGCAGCATTTATGGATATGATGAATAGGGTGTGTAGTCCTTATCTGGATAAATTTGTGATTGTTTTCATTGTTGATATTCTGATATATTCCCGATCGGAAGAAGA
>NW_020203186.1:8647-9503 GCF_001531365.2 Cynara cardunculus var. scolymus | reverse complement strand
CAAGGCAAATGTAGTAGCCGATGCGTTAAGTCGACAAGAGAAAAGTGGAACGATCAAAGCTACAGCTTTACGAGTTGAATTATTACCCAGTATTCAAGAAGAGTTACGAGAATTTCAACATGAAGCAATGAAAGAGGATAAGATCAAACGTGAAAGATTGGGTGGATTAATATCTGATTTGGTAAGAGATGGCACATAATTTTGGAAATTTCAGAACAAAATTTGGGTACCATATTATGGTGATCTCAGAAAGCGTATATTGAATGAAGCCCATCAGTCACGTTTTGCGATACATCCAGGTACAAATAAAATGTATCGGGATTTGAGGCAACATTATTGGTGGCCAGGTATGAAGAAAGATATTGCYAAACATGTTGAACAATGCTTGACTTGTCTCCAAGTAAAGATTGAACACCAACGTCCTTATGGTAAGTTACAATCTTTGGAAATTCCGGTTTGGAAATGGGATCATATTAMTATRKATTTYATAACCAAATTGCCGAGAACATCGAAAGGATATGATGCGATATGGGTGATAGTGGATCGGTTATCTAAATCTACACACTTCTTACCTATAAAAGAGTCATATTCGATGGAGAGATTGGCAAAGTTGTATCTTGATGAGATAGTAACACGTCATGGTGTTTAGTTATCAATTGTTTATGATAGAGATAGTCGTTTCACTTCTATGTTTTGGAAGAGTTTTCAGAGRGADATGRGTTCACAGATTAAATTGAGTACAACTTATCATCCTCAAACTGATGGACAGAGTGAACGAACTATCCAAACGTTAGAAGATATGTTGAGATCTTGTGTTATTGATTTTGGAGGGTCGTGGGATGGTCATTTGACTTTG
>NW_020203186.1:5744-7246 GCF_001531365.2 Cynara cardunculus var. scolymus | reverse complement strand
GGTCAAGAGTTGTACGGTGTGTTGACCGGTTTATATTAAACCGCTCAAAGGTTAAAATGTGTATTGATCAGTTTAATCTAAATCAGATGACAAAGAAAATGATATGATGTCCGGATTCTTAAACCGGACAAGGATATTATATTTTCAAAGTGTTGTTTTGAGCGGATTACTAAACCGGACAAGTTTGAATTATTTTCTAAGTGTTTGTCTGGATTTGTAATCCGGATGGAAAGGAAAGAGTTTTAAAGGGGATTGACCTGACATCTAATCCAGACGGTTATGACTGGACTTCAAGTCCGGATAAAAAGAGATGTTTTTGAAATAATGTTTTTGGAATGATATATTGAGCAGTGTAAACTGCGTGTGAGATGGCGGTGTAACCGCGAGAGTGATTTGAGCAGTATAAACTGCGTGTGAGATGGCGGGGTAACCGCGAGAGTGATTTGAGCAGTATAAACTGCGTGTGAGATGGCGGTGTAACCGCGAGAGTGATTTAAGCAGTATAAACTGCGTGTGAGATGGCGGTGTAACCGCGAGAGTGATATGAGCAGTGTAAACTACGTGTGAGATGGCGGTGTAACCGCGAGAGTGATATGAGCAGTATAAACTGHGTGTGAGATGGCGGTGTAACCGCGAGAGTGATATGAGCAGTATAAACTGCGTGTCAGATGGCGGTGTAACCGCGAGAGTGATATGGGCTGTGTAACCGCGAGAGTGATAGGGGCGGTGTAACCGCGAGAGTGATATAATGGGCGGTGTAACCGCGAGTGAAGAAAGAGATAAGAGAATGAGATGGCGGTGTAATCCGCGAGAAACATAAATATTCTTATGTTTCAGAACAGGTTTGATTCTAAACTGAATATTTGGAATATATATTGTTGTATGAGATTATACACTCACTAGACCTTTTGGTCTAATGCTCAGATGTTGGATTAACCTGTTTTGCAGGACAGCGTGCTCTGAAAGATAAAGGCAAGGGAAAAGTCTAATTGTTGATATTAGCTTGTTATGCATATGTATTAAAGATACATTTTGATAGTTCATGTTTTGTAATAATACTATTTTAGTATTATGAGAATGATGATGTGAATTATATATATTAAGAATATGAGGGTTGTTACACATAAACCCATCAAAATTGAAAAACTTTCTAAAGATTATACAAAATTACAGCTTTTGTAACTAAAAACTATACAACATGGGTTTTTAGAAGACCAAAACTTCGTAATTCGTATTAATCTTACAATTAGATGGGATTTTAAATTTGAATTGTATTTGGAAAAATATTTAACGAGATGTTATTTGGAATAACTTCTTATTTCAAATAATCCATACGTCATCCTCACACGCGCCTGACACCATATACAACCTGTTCCCCATAAACCCTTTCAAATTTCCATTCCCTAACCCCGCCTTGACACGTGTCCTCCAACATTAATGGCACGTACAATCAAGACGGCTCACGATCTCCAAATCAATTCGTCTATTACCCAACCGCCTCT
>NW_020203186.1:0-5439 GCF_001531365.2 Cynara cardunculus var. scolymus | reverse complement strand
ATTTCCTCTTTACGCTTCCTTAAACCTGCAAATAGCATTTGACAAACGATTCTACCTGCAGCTTCCAAAGCAATGGCCTCCTCCGCCTCCCACGAGTCAAACAACAATGACAGTCGCGTTCAATCCACCGGCACCGATAGCTGCGCAATCGTTTTCCTTCCAATGAAGCCCACATGCCATTGAACTGAGAAGCACCCTGTTCGACGACAGGTTTGCCGTCGTGATCGAGTTCTTCAAGAACTGTATTCTTCTACCAGCACTGACCATCGCTGACACCGGCGTACCACTAAAGTACGTCCAACAGTACTAGTATACCTGTGAATTCCACCCCGACAGCCATGGAATAATGGGGGACATGGATGCCCCAAACGACATGATCTGCTCACTCAAAATTTCGCGGGCTAAAGTATCTCGAGTTTTGTGCATTCCCACTCGTCGGGAGCTTGGCATTGACGAATATGACGAACCACCCACCACCTCCGACATACTACACTTCATTAAGATGCTAGGTTACAATCGTGACCTACGCAACGTCTCCGATTTCAAACGACAATTCCTACCGCCAATGTGGAACATGTTCTTCTCAATCTTGAACAGGGCCCTCACATGCAAGCTAGGGTCATTGGACCAAGGGAACATAAATATAATGACAATCATGTACAGGCTGTTCTTCAACCTCAACCTTGACTACGCCTTTCTCATATACAATGAGATCCACTCGACGGTAGTCAAGAAATGCAAGCTCCAGGCCACCGGCAAGCCCTTATCTGTTGTTCTATTTCCTCATTTCCTATCCCTCTTCATAGGGGACGCAATGAGGAAACATGGTCTACCGGCTGAAGAACCATTCACTCCTGTCTTCAAGATGCAAGGCCATCGACCCACCCTATCAAAGGAGGGTTACACCATCAACCGGCCACTCTCAAGGGCCATGCTCAGTGTCATTCCGGAGACATCTGAGATCCGTCGAACCTATGAACGCTTTCTACTGTCCCAGGAACCAAGGACAGCTACCCTAGAGCGAATAGAGCCATCCCCAGAACCAAGGGAGGGAGCACAAGAGGCATCATCATCGGATGATGAAGATGATGATGATGATGACGCTCATCGTGCCTCCCCTGGCCCTACTAAAAAAATTCCCCCACCCACTTCCCAAAGGGCAACCACCACATCTACCCTTGGCGATCAAAGCCAAAAGGGTATTGAACAAGGACGACCCAGTCCACTCCCTACCCAAGCCAGCCATCCAGAGGCCATTCTTCGGCCTCTAGAGATGAATCCGCTGAGGAACCCCACATTCCATCACCCCTCTCCCAACAGAGAGGTGATGAAGAAATAAGAGCCCCTTCGCCTCAAGGCTCGACACAACCTATCACACATACAGAAGCATGTGTTGCTTCTGACATTGATACACCCCAAGATCGTTCAGAGCGATCTCCCTTCCCTGCACACCCCCCTTAGATATATGATCTACCGAAGGGGACACACATTTGCTTCACTGACTCGGTCTCTGAAGCCGAGGAAGAGGAAGCCGATGTAGCAACATCACAAGATAGCTCCTCACTTGAGGGCTATAAAGGACATGATGGAAGTCCTTCACGGCTTACATTTTCACAAGGCAATGAAGGCGCCTCAGGAGCAGAGGCTCAACCTGCCGCATCCGTTGCTGCAGGGGTTACCCCCATAGCCGACCTAGTCACAAAGGCCGAGTTCCAAGCCTTTGTCGACTCAGTTCAACGGTCCTTGGAAGACCTTAAGCTCATCATTCAAGGGATTGTTGACAACCCACCTTCAACCGATAACACCACCCTTCAGCAATCCCTTGCCATCCTTCAACGACACCTCTCCCAACTTGAAACCCAAACCTGAGACAATACAACACATCTCCAAATGCTCCAGCAAACCATCACCCAACACCACAACACCGCCTCCTCCCTTGCCACCCAAAGAAACCAAATCCTCATTCACTCCATCGCCACCCTCACGGCCTAGGCAACTAAGGCCGATGAGAACCTTACCTACATAACCACCTAGCTAAACACCATCCTCTAGAACCTTAACACCCTACTGACCACCATCATCTCCCAAATTCCTCAACAAGCCCCACCTCAAACCACTTCATCAATCGATGAAACCCTTGCCTCTCTTACCCACCAAATGGCCACCATACAAACCATCCTAACCCAACTCCTCGCCACAATACTAGCCCACATCACCCAGCCTACTCCACCCCACCTCCCCTTGCAGGCCCATCCTTTGTTGTAGCCTTCTCCTCCTTCACTTCAGAGGTGAGGAATCTCATTGCCAACATTCCCCATCCTCCATCGACATCCGCCACCACCTTTGTGCAACCACCACGCACCTCAAGCACAGATTTTGCCACCAGAGCCGACCTTCGGGCTCTGTCCAAGGCACTTATCTCATCGTTCAATGAGATAAGTGCAAAGTTTGCCGCCAGATAGGTTGAGCCTACCGTTGCACTGAGGAAAAGTCTTCAACAATAGCAAGATCGAACCAACAATCTCCTTCGCACCATGGAACAATGGTGCAACAAGGATCAGGTGCATACTTTGGCTGAGCATATACGGCTTTGGAAGAAGAACAGGTCAAAGGCCTCCTGCTCATCAAGACGCCCCCTCAAGAGAAGAAGGCATGAGGATCCAGACCCCGATAACCTGGGTCTCGGTCCTCATGAGGGGGAGAATCAGGCCACCACAGCCCAACAAAAGGAGTCCGTTGCACCATCACCACAACCCCAAACACAACAACAATCCCCATCAACCCAAGCAAGGGAACCAGATGCTCAGCCCTCTGAAATGTACAAAATGTACATGTTCCCCTTGTACCCTCCCCTAAACCCATCGTGTTGAGTTCATCAACCAATGAAAACCCATCCACCCCACCAACAGAAACCATCCCACCTTTTACTCCAAACCTACCATTAACCCCTTCACCAACCCCACGCCAAACATAACCTTTCATGAACCTAACCGATGAACCCGAACAAACACACATCCAACCTTCACCCCAACATCCTCAACCCCAGACACAACCCGATGAACCTTCACCACCCCAAAAAGAGCCAACCCAAGAAACCATCCCATTACCAACCAAAACAGAACCCACTACCCAAACACAACCCCCAACCGATACAAAACCCATCACCCAAACTCAAACCCCTATCGAACCAACCACGGTGCAAGCAGACATTCCCTCTTCATCAAGGCAACCTCTGTCGAGCCTAGTCGATGAAATAATCCATAACATGGAGTCGCTGAGGAGACGTCCAGAGCTGCCACCCAGGGAACCCATAATGATGGAAATTATCCTTCAATACTTGTATCACGACCGCGATAAATGTTTGACTCTCAATCCTCCGATTCTATCGCCAGAATCCATGGACCTCCTACACCATAGGTTTATTAGACAAACCACCCAAGCACCACAGGCTGTCTTCTCAAATGATGGGATAAGGAGGGTAATGGACCTAAAAGTGAGGACCTTCGCCAACAAATCCATAAGATACATCGAGTACACAGTGGAAAGAGCACATGGTCAAATCAGTGTGTTCAATGACAATCACTTGATCAACCTCAATCCCTATGACTGGATCGAACTTTATGCATACACGGCTCAGCGATAGGACCATGGCATCAGATTTGGGATGGCAAACAAAGTGGTTGTAAAAACAATGGAGACCCTGGTTAAGCATCAAGCCAAGAGTGATTTTCAAATTGCTCTTCACTTAGGCATCGAGAGACTCTCCTACGCTCCACCAAATGAAGACTTCCTGGCCTATAGGAGAAGAGATATGCCTCAGTCATAACTCACCCCGAGCTTGGACCTGTCTACAAGAATAAGTTTGGGGTAAAGAAATTATTCAGACTAACTGAGGCATTCAAGTATTGAATGAAAATTTGGATTTTGATGCTTTTCTATTAGATTAGTCTTTGTTCTTCAAAATTGTTCCTAGATTAGTTTATGTTTGTTCTTTCATTACTTAGGTGGAGATTGTTAGACCCCATAATCCATAAAGTGTAAAGGTAATGAAAAACCAATAAATGATGAAGAACCAGAAGACCGATGAAGACATCAAGGCAGAATTGACCAAGTCTGAAGGACAACCAGAGGGTCGATGAACAACCAGAGATGCGATGGAAAAAGCATTTTCATCACACCTCTGGTCAACAACACTTAGAGTTTTCTTCAGCAATTCAACCAGAGGCATACGATGAATATATGAAGATAAGGTTGATTCATCATCCCATGAAAGACAGCTGGAATGACAATTCGACAGCTGGATTTCAAGTTTATCTTAAAATTATAGCTTATCCATAGTTTAGATAAACTTTATCTGTTAATAGAAGATTAGCTAAATAGTCTCACTAGATAGTTATATTCTAATTAGATTGCTAGTATAAATAGGTGATTAGGCCTATTGTATTAAATGTCGCTTTTACGTTTTTCTTATTAATAAAGTGAAACCTTTGACACTCAAGATTGTTCTTTAATGTTCATAATTTCTTCTTGAGTGTTCATCACATTGTTCATTAAAACACTATAATTTGGTTATTCTTAACTCGATTATTAGTGTTATTGAGAGATCTGGGATCAACAAAAGCTATCACCTTGGAAAGGAATAGTACGTTTTGGTAAGAAAGGGAAGTTAAGTCCGAGGTATATTGGACCATTCCCTATCATTGGAAGGGCTGGGGAAGTGGCCTACAAGTTAGAACTTTCTTTAGAACTAAGTGGAATTCATGATACTTTCCATGTCTCAAATTTAAGAAAGTGTCTAATAAGCCCGGATGCGGCAGTGCCTCTACCTGAGATTAAGGTTGATGAAAGATTATGTTTTGAAGAAACCCCTGAATTCATTACTGACTTCAAGGTGAAGAAACTATGAAATAAAGAGATTGGGTTGGTAAAGGTTCAATGGCAATATCATAAAGGATCAGAAGCCACATGGGAATCAGAGTCTGAAATGCAAGAGAAGTATCCCTACCTTTTTGCTTAAATGGAATTGCAGGACGGAGGTAAAAAGGTGGGACAATTGTAATTTGTGTTAATCAGTTAATTAGATAATTAGTTTTGGGTTATTCTAATTAACTACTTTTGAATTCCATTGATTATGGAAGAAAAGTGAATATTTGGTTTATTAATATTATTTAAAAGAATGGAGAAAAAGGGGGGGGGGGAGTCGGCTTATATTGCACTGCCTATTCTCTTTTACAACTTACTATATATAGTAAGTTTGGTGGAGGTAAAAAGGGTTGGCTGATCTTTGAACACTCTCCATATTTTATCTTTTCTTCATTCACTGAAAAAGGGATCAAAATTTCAATCAGGATTCGGTTTTAAGGTGAGTGTTTATGCTTTGAAGTATTAATTGTTGGTATAGCAATTTTAATTGCCTTTGTGTGACAGCAGTCAAATTCG
>NW_020203185.1:16017-22618 GCF_001531365.2 Cynara cardunculus var. scolymus | reverse complement strand
AAGCTCAATGTATGATCGCTGGAACTGAAATTACAGATACAGAAATACATCGAAAGGAAAAAGGGATTATCATCAAATCACTGAGAGAGAAGATCAACACTCTCGCATAAAACTTACACCCAAACCCGCTTTTTATTAATTGTTATTTTAAGATATCAATATTTTACCAACAACAAATCACTTTTATAACTCTAAACTTTGCACCAAAAGCTCGTAAAAATCTCTAATTCTTAGTAGATCAGTCACTGTGGAAGACGATATTTGGTACTTACCATTATATTACTTGAAAAAGCGAACTTAATAATGGTGTCCACTTGCACCACTATTGTGCCATGGTTTAAGTGTGTTATTTTACTATCAAGTTTTTAATGTCGTTGCCGAAGAATTACGTCATCTTAATCCTAAGATATTGATTTTTACTCGGTCCGTGTTACGAGTTTTCTTTAACACGTATGCCATGGCTACAACACCCTTTCACCCCAATTGAAGGTTTTAGTTCGGATGCCCCTTAATACAATACTTTCAATTATTCATGGGAACCTCCTAATTTCTGTACATATATTCGAGATGATGACACCTACACTTCACTTGTACCTCCCTACCAAGATTGGAATGACACGTATTTGAATACATTTAACCAATCATGGGATGAGCATGTGATAACTGGGTCCTGCTTATTATCCAAGATATTTATTATGTGAATTAATTATTTATATGGATACATGSTTATATGGGTTAAATACGTGAGTATGTGTATTTTATACATAGGGATATATGCAAATATGTAGGTGCATATATATATATATATGTATGCATGGTATTAATATGCATAATATTAATATGCATGAGTGTGTGTGCATGAGTTATATGTATGCATGGATGATTTTACTTATAAGCATGCATGTGGGTGAAGGCAAGGATAACTGACTTTCCATATCAGGAAAGTCTATATATATTGAGTTTGAGTAAGGAAAAGTCTATATATATTGAGTTTGGTCAATGGCACGCCTTTTACTTTTAAGCATGCATGTGGGTGAAGGCAAGGATAAAAGACTTTCCATAGACTCCTTCTGAAATCCGAAGATTTTTGGGATTGGCAGGCTATTATCGTAAATTTATTCAAAACTTTTCTAAAATAGTCGTGTCATTGACCAAATTGACTAAGAATAATGTTAAGTTTCAGTGGGAAGAAGAACAACAAGAAGCCTTCCAACTGTTGAAAGATCATCTCTGCAGTGCGCCGATATTAACTCTACCAGACGGATCAGAAGATTTTGTAGTATATAGTAATGCCTCGAAACTGGGATTGGGATGTGTTCTGATGCAAAGAGGAAAGGTGATTTCTTATGCGTCAAGACAATTGAAGGATCATGAGTAGCAGTATCCAACTCATGACATGTAATTGACAGCAGTAGTGTTTCGTTTGAAAATATGGAGACATTATCTTCTGGGAACAAAGTGCCAGATTTATATTGATCATAAAAGTCTGCAACATCTGTTCAACCAAAAAGAACTAAATATGCGACAGCATCGATGGATTGAACTTGTTAATGATTATGATTGTGAAATCCTCTACCACCCAGGAAAAACTAATGTGGTAGCTGACGCATTGAGTAGAAAAGAAAGGAGTGGGACTATTAAAGCCATGACGATGAGAATAAATTTAGTCCCTGATATTCATAAAGAAAATTTAAGATGTCAGAAAGAAGCCATGAAAGAAGATCTCGTCAAGTCAGAAAGGTTGGGTAAGATGATTTCAACTCTGGAACCGAATGATGAAGGAATTATGTGCTTTCAAGGGCGAATTTGGGTACCATGTTTTGGGGATATCCGAAAAACTATTTTGAATGAAAGCCATAAGTCCCGTTACTCTATTCATCCAGGTACCAATAAGATGTATCGAGATCTTAAAAAAAGATATAGCTAGATATGTGGAACAGTGTATAACGTGTCTATAGGTTAAGATCGAGCATCAGAAGCCGTATAGAAGTCTTCAATCTTTGGATATTCCTGTGTGGAAGTGGGATCACATTACAATGGATTTTGTCATGAAATTACCCCGAACTCTGAAAGGGTATGATGCAATCTGGGTAATTGTTGATCATTTGTCTAAATTTGCGCATTTTCTACCCATAAGAGAGAATTATTCTTTAGAAAAGCTGGCATAGATTTATATCAAAGAGATTGTAACCAGGCACGGTGTTCCACTATCTATTATCTCTGATAGACATAGTCGTTTTACCTCAAAATTTTGGGAAAGTCTGCAAAAACATTGGGGTCTGAAATTCAGTTAAGTGCAGCCTATCATCCACAAACTGACGAGCAAAGTTAAAGAACCATCCAGACTCTCGAAGATACATTGAGAAGTTGTATCATTGACTTCGGGGGATCGTGGGAAGATCATTTGCCACTGATAGAGTTTGCGTATAATAACAGTTACTATTCCAGCTTCCAAGCAGCACCATATGAAATATTGTATGGACGTAAATGTCGAACGCCGTTGTGTTGGAACGAGGTAGGTGAGAGGCAGTTGACGAGTCCTGAGATTGTTCAAGAAAATTCTGAAAAGATTGAACAGATCCGTGAAAGAACCAGAACAGCACAAGACCGCCAGAAAAGTTATGCCGATAATCGTCGAAAACAAATTGAGTTTTGTGTAGGTGATTTTGTGATGTTGAAAGTGTCTCCATGGAAAGGTGTTGTCAGATTTGGAAAAAATGGCAAGCTCAGTCCGTGATATGTTGGGCCGTTCATAATATGTAAACGAATTGGGCCAGTAGCTTATCAGTTGGAGCTACCAAAAGAGCTAAGTCTGATCCATAATACTTTTCATGTATCAAACTTGCGAAAATGTTTAGCTGATCCGAGTCTCGCTGTACCGCTACCAGAAGTTAAACTGGACAGTAAACTGAATTTTGTGGAAACACCAGAAGCCGTAATTGACAGAAAAATCAGGGTGTTGAGGAGCAAAGAAATTAGTTTGATTAAAGTACAGTGGCGGTATCATAAGGGATCAGAAGCAACATGGGAATTGGAATAAAAAATGAGAACAGAGTATCCGTGGCTTTTCGAATAAAGGAATTCCGAGACGAAATTCTTTTGAGGGATGGATAATGTGATAACTGGGTCTTGGTTATTACTTAAGGTATTTATTATGTGAATTAATTATTTATATGGATACATGCTTACATGGGTTAAATACGTGAGTATGTGTATTTTATACATAGGGATATATGTAAATATGTAGGTGCATATATATATATATATATGCATGATATTAATATGCATAATATTAATATGCATGAGTGTGTGTGCATGAGTTATATGTATGCATGGGTGATTTTACTTATAAGCATGCATGTGGGTGATGGCAAGGATAGTCGACTTTCCATATCATGAAAGTCTATATATATTGACTTTGAGTAAGGAAAAGCCTTTTGGCTTCTTTTGGAAATCTTGAGAAAATTAGAGAAGAGTTGTCCGGAGAAGCAATTGGTCTGCTATTTCATCTTCTTCAAAACCAAAGTAATTGCATAAAGTGAGTGATTTCTAAACTTCCTTCACATAAAGTTTGTTACGGACTTTATTGAAAATTTCTTACTAAACTTAAGAAATTTTGTATCCGATTTGGCTTTTTATCCGGACAAAGGGGTGACCGGGTTATGCATAAACCGGATATAGTGTTGTCCGGTTTGTTCTAAATCGGACATAGTGTTGTCCGGTTTATATTAAATCGGATAGGTGTTGTCCGATTTAGCTGTAGATCGAACATAGTATTATGCAATTTAGAGAGTTAGTGAGATTTTAATTATGTAAATCGGACAAAGGTTCTGAACGAAGAAGTAAGAATACGATCAAGTGTTGTGCTGATTAGCCATAAAATCGCTTAAAGGTTATCCGGTTTAGTGATTAATCGGACTTGTTTATATTGTTCGGATTAATAAATCGGACAAGAGTGTTGTCCGGATTTGTAAATGGACAAGGGACAGTGTTGTCCAGATAGCTTGTCCGGATAACTTGTCCGGATGTCTATATTTGGTGTAAATTTACAAGTGTTGAGCATTCTTGGAATTTTTACAATTTAATAATTATTATTATTAGATTTAATTATGTTATGGTGAAAAAAGGGTATTTTATATCTTTTTTTTAAAATAAAAAGATATGTTTCTAGCAAGCGTGGTGACGTAAGTCTGTTTTAGTATGAAACTATATTTTGGGAAATGTTCCTACCAAGCGTGGTGACGTATGTCTGTTTTGATATGGAACTGAATTTTGGGAAATGTTTCTACGAAGCGTGGTGACGTAAGTCTGTTTTGGTATGAAACTTGTTTTAAGAGGTAGTTCCCCCAGACGTGGTGACATTTGTCTGTTCTAGCTTGGAACTAGGTAATCGGTACTTACAAACATGGTGACGTTTGTCTGTTCTGGTAAGTAACCCTGTTTTGATGGAGGAACAAGTGTGACATATCAAGGAGAGATGTACTTGGAATAAGGGAGACATTGTCATGTGTGGATATTACTATAACTCTTATTATTATTACTAATTAGACTTAATAACTTTGAATCATCATTTATTTGTGACTTGATGAATTAGAGATATTATTCTTATTAGAAATAATAATTTAGATGTTATTGAGAAAGGGGAAAATATTTTGACATAAGAGGTATCTATTGCCTAAATTTTATATTTCATGCAGAAGAAATCTGGTCTTTTGGGAAGGCTCTAATCTGTTGTGTCAAAAGGATTTTGATTGTAATTCCATCATGAGGAATTTAAATCTTTGAATAGGTGTGTTTACAACAAGAATTGATAAGTAATCTTATTACTCATTATATTGTGGATTGTATTATTTGGCTGGAATGCAAATATTTATGGGTAAAGTTATTTTATCATTTTTTTGGTGTTTATCCCCTTGCATGTGCATGGAAGAGATTTATTTACTAGACCCTTCTGGTCTAACTGTCAATTTTCTGTTTTAAAAATATGTAATGCATGAACTACGTGGTTCAGGGATAATAAAGGGAAAGGGAAAGGGAAAATGTGATTATTTTCCTAATTTGATATCTGCTTTTGAAGATCTGCATGAGACTGCTTGTTTTGTAATAATCTTTTAACTCTTTGTTTTGTAATAATCAATTAATAAGAAGATAATTTAATTATTTTTATAATTTGTTATAAATTATTTATACTATATTATAAAGTATTTGACAAAAACTCTTAAAAACCATTTTTATGTATAAAGTATCGTTTATTGATTCATATTTACTTAAAATTCAAATTTACAAGTAAATTGTGCATATATACAACTTATTAAAGCTTCATGTTTTAATTTGTATAATTAATTGTAGATAAACATAATCAAATATTGGATATGTATCTCATTTTAAATATAAAAATTTAAAATATATTTAAGATAATTATTGAATTATAACAAAATATTAATTATTATCTTTATAAAAAACTATTTCATTAAATCAAAAATAAATGATTTCATTATTAAATCTAAATTATAATAAAAAAATTGAATTAAAAAATTACAAAAAAAAACAAAAAAATTTAAAATTTTAATTTGACCCTAAAATCGATATTTAAAAAAAAAATTATTATACCTTCAAATTTATATTTTATTCAAAAGATAAAATATTATCGTTTTTTCGATACCATATAAAATCGTATTATAATATCGCCAAAGACAAAATAAAATAAAACATTAAAATTGAAATGTATCTTACTGTATTATACGAGTATCATTCTAGTTTATAAAAAATAAATATCAAATTTCATTTCAAATGGTACAAATCATACCTACTTGAATGAATTTTACCAATTCATCTAAAAGTTAACTTGTATAAATTAATGGGAGGCCTTTGAGATTAGAGGCCCCATGGCCCACGAGGTGCAACCCCCGCGTCACCGCCCAATTCCAGCACCGCCCCTACTTGTTGAAGGAACATGGAAAAGAAAGCTTTTTCCATTTTAAAATAGGGAAAAATCTAAAAAAATCTAAAAAAATCTAATAGACTTTAGTATTTAGATTGATTAAGTTTTTGGATAATTTTTTAGAACAAATAAGTCATTAGACATTTCAAAATATGTTAAATAACCCATTGGACAATTTTTTGGAACAAATAAATCATTCGACAATTTAAAACATGTTAAATAACCCATTGGACAATTTTTAGAACAAATAAGTCATTGGACAATCCAAAACATGTTACATAACTTTTTGGACTTTTCTAAAACATGTTGGATACATTCTTATGACTTGTACAACTAGTTAAAGTGGTAAAATAGTGAACAAAATCCAAAAAAAAAAACCCCAATGAACATTCATATTTTGAACGATTAAGTCTCTAAATATTTTTGAACCAAAAAATATGTAGATCTATAAAATTAAACAAATATAACAAAAAAGTACTTACATTGACAAAAAAAATAATTACATTTAAAAAAGATTTTTGATAAAATTTATTTTAATTAAAATTAAAATATATTTTATCAGTGATTTTTCAAAATAAAAAAATAATGTAAAAAGATAACGATTAAATTTATTTTAATTAAAAATAAAATATATTTCGTATGTGATTTTTTATATTAAAA
>NW_020203185.1:1615-15647 GCF_001531365.2 Cynara cardunculus var. scolymus | reverse complement strand
TTTTTTTATATGTAATTATTTTTTTGTAAATGTAAGTATTTTTTGTTATATTTGTTTAATTTTATCGATTTAAATACTTTTTGGTTCAAAAAATGTTTAGTGACTTAATCGTTCAAAATGTGAATGTTCATTAGGTTTTTTTTTGGACTTTTTTTAATTATTTTACCACATTAACTAGTTGTACAAGTCATAAGAATGTATCCAACAAGTTTTAGAAAAGTTCAAGGAGTTATTTAACATGTTTTGGATTGTCCAAGGACTTATTTGTTCCAAAAAATTGTCCCATGAGTTATTTAACATGTTTTAAATTGTCCAAGAACTTATTTGTTCCAAAAAATTGTTCAAAGAGTTATTTAACATGTTTTGGAATGTTCAAGAACTTATTTGTATCAAAAAATTGTCCAATGACTTAATCATTCCAAACACTAAAGTCCATTGGTTTTTTTAGACTTTTCCCTTTTAAAATATCACATGAATACATTTTTTTAACAACTTTTCAAATAACGTTTTTTATTTTAAAAATGTCCTAAAAACTTGTTAAGAAATTAAAAACATAATATAAAACTATTGCAACGCTTTTACATAGAGCGCACAATTGTTTGATTCAATAAACTTAAGTCCTATAAGAAATTTTATTAGGACACTTAGGGGCCGTTTACCAAATGCTTACTTGGGTAAGTGAACACAAAGTCACATTACTTTACCGGATGAATATGGTAAGGACCAAAAAGTCTTACCCGATAAGAACGAGGTAAGGACCAAAAAGTCTTACCCGGTAAGAACGAGGTAAGAACTAAGAGTCTTACCCGGTAAGCGAAGGTCACGACTCTTACCATGGTAAGTGCTTACTGCGTAAATTATTGCATACGATACCGTTTTTGTGGACTAAAATCTTACCGGATAAATAAATGATAGTGTTACATTTTATCGTTAAGCGATTACCAGGTAAGTGTTTGGTAAACGGTCCATTAGACATTTTTAGCGCCTTATTAACCTAATTTTGTTATAGTAAGAATTATTAGTTTTGACTTGACAGATTTTCACGATAACAATTTCTTTATTCCTTAGAGTAGAGGTAACGATAAGGTCCTACATTCAAATGTGACTTGGTAGGTTTGGTTTAAAAGTTCCAATTTGTTTTACCATGACCACATTTTCAGAAACCGAGAACATATGTCAAAAATAGCACCATCAATGGCCTTCCTTTCTTCATAGTTTGTGTTTGTTTTAGTAAATAATATTTATGTACGATAAATACTTACACAACTTACCTTTAGTGAGGTTTGAAACCTTGACCTTCTAGAAGAGTGGGACATTATCGGTAACCCAGATACCGATAGATCGATGACCCTCCGGTTTTTAGGTGGGTTAAGACTTGGATGTACAAGCACAAATCCTGGGTGCTCTTTATGTGACGAAAATGAAGCTAAACGTCACACAAATGCTCAAATGTTGGTATGTAAGGGCCCTTTCGGTGAAACAAAATACTACTTTCAAAATGGGCAGTTGAATCCATCACATAAGGCTTCACGTACCGATATGCCAGTTGTAAATAAACATACATAAGCTAAGTTGTTTTTCGGTTTTGGGCTAAATTATTTCTCCAAGACTGTAATGTAGCGTTGGGTCGGGATCTTTGAAGAGCTTAAATTAATATACTCTTGCATTGTACAATCAAATTTTGTATTGGGAAAACGATTTTCAAAACCTCAAATTTAAGGATAGAAATCACCTATCTCAAATTGAAACGTCTAATTCATATCCCACCAATAAAATTAAAACCATCAGATTTTTATTTATTTTAAATTTATTTAATTCATGTTTACTTTCTCCCTCTGCTTTCCTATATTCATATGATTGATGGATATGTAAATTCAGGATAGGTGGTTTTTATCCCCAAAAACTTCCAAACTTTCCGTTTAAGAGAGAATCGATATACATCAATTTAATTATCCAATAATAAATAAATATTACGTAAATATTTGGAACACAAAGTGAGCGTGCCGGAGTGGTTATCGGGCATGACTAGAAATCATGTGGGCTTTGCCCGCGCAGGTTCGAATCCTGCCGCTCACGTTTTTATTATAACCTACATGTTTTATTTATTTTAATTCTATGTTGATTTTTATATTCTGATTAATTTATATAGTTTATTAAATGTTAATAATAAATAATAATAAAAATTTAGAAAAGATATAAAATAAATCTTTTATTTTGTTGTCATTTTAATCGTTTTGACGAAAAATTTATAATGATATATTTTATTATGACTTAATAAAATAAATTAATCAAATTATATAAACTAACTCATTAAAGGTAAATTGGTCATTTTATTTATTCTGTCATGTCTAGTTATGTTTTACTAAATACTGAACAACTGTTCTACCCGTTCTGTTTTTGTCATATCATGTCTGGATACCAGACGCGCCCTGAGTGAAGTATTCTGTGCAGGGACGTTACAATCTTTTTGGAGGCTCTGTTACATCCAAAACTTTTGATTACATTGCATAAATAAGATAACAGAGAATATATGTTAAGAACAAAAATGAACTAAACATAAAACAATTAACAATTTGAAACTAAACATAAAACATTTAATGATTTGAACCTAAAACCAAACGATTAATGGTTTGAAAATAAATAATTTTGGCTATATTTTTACAGGTCGATAAAAAGACCCTGAATACATGTAAATTTGGGCCCCAAAATATTGGGGGCCCTGTTCAAAATCTCACATTTAACGTGCCAATGGACGACCTTGATTCTGTGAGATGTCCATTTATTTAATAAAATGAACGAATATAAAAAACTTTTTTTTGGTTTATTTAGTTGAACACATAAACATGAATAAGGGGCTGTTTACCAGTTGCTGAATGATTTAGTGCAGAATAGTTAAGAGGTTAGAATGGTTGAGAGGGTCAGAATGGTTAAGTGCTGAATGAAATAATGTTGTTTGGTAACTGTTCTCCGAATGACAATAAATTACCATTTTAACCCTCTCTAACAAACCCATTATTCCATTTTAACTTTTCCAAGTTTGCCCTCCCACCCCTATCTTCCATCGCTTTCCCACGTCTGCTTCCACGATCTCCATCGTTCCTTCTCCATCGTTGGTCGTTGCTTGGTCATCGTCGCTGTGGTATTTCCCTCAATCGTATCTCCATCTCCGCATCTCTCTGTCGTCTCCATCTTCTGTCTCACACATATTCAGGTATTTCCCTCAATCGATCTCCTCTCAAAGTTCCCTCTGTGAAGACCGGCGACGAGAGGGTGGGGGAGGGGTTGTGAAGACCGGCGATGTGTTACCTTCACCGTTAGGGCTCAATCGAGATGGAGAAACAGCAGGGGAGAAAACAGAGATGCTAGGGTTTTTGCTATTCGATCCTTTTTCCTCCCCTTTTTCGATCGATAGGGTTTGCAACTCGATGGCGAGGTGACCGGCGACAACCGGCGAAGCTGTGGAGGTGACCGGCGATGGCGATGGCGACCGGCGATGGCAACGTGCATCAAGAGAGGGGTTGGGAAGAAGGGGTGGGAAGGGTAAACTTGGAAAAATAGATGTCTGAATGGTTTAGTGGTACCCTAGATGCAAAATGGTTAAGAGGGAGATTGTAACCATTAAGAGACATTTTTTTTGGCCAAACAAACAGCCCCTAAATGTCTTGTTCATTCATATATGTTTATTTATATAAATATATTATAAAATTAATGATAAAATTATTAATTGATTTAGAATCTATTATACATTTTTTTAATTTACCCTGCTTTTTACTTAAGATTTTAAAATCTTTTAAGCTTTAGGTAATCACATATTATGCAAAGGATATGATTTATTACTCATCGCGACATGATGGATAATGGTGATTGTTTTTTATCCATTCATATTCACATATATAATATGTTTATTTATGTTCGCTTGTTTACGAACAAACCTATTTTCTCAATGAACGAACATAGACCAGAAAAAGATTGTTCATTTAGCATCTTAACGAATGAACATGAACAACCCCATTTTTTCAATAAATGAACATATGAACCAAAAATATTTATTCGTTTATTGACGTTTAACACCTTAATGAACGAACACGAACAAACCCATTTTCTTAAAATTGAATATGAACAAAAAAGAATATGTTATTATAATCTTTTAGCATCTTAAGGAACGAACACGAACAAGTCCATTTATATATTATTGTTGATACGTTTCTTCGGTTAAGTTAAATGAACAAACATATATTCATATTCTTTTATAGCCCTATCATTTAGAATTGATCCATAATTTAATTATTTACTAGGATTTCATCAGTTATCAGTTGACTTATTTTAGTTTTTAGATATTATATAACTAACTTTACATATTGTATTGTTAATTCCACTTTCATGAATTTATATTAATCTCCTTGTTTTGATTTCTTTTAGGTATGTGATTTGGGATTTTCTTTAATTTTGGAAGCATCTTGATCTCAAGAAAAAGAGGTACTGATGGCCTAGGTTTGGTTCACTAGCCAACAATTCACAACGTCAAGGATTCAAACCTCATCAAATAAAAAGAAGGTATTTACTGTTATATATTTGATGATAAAATAATATTTTGGAACCTGACTGACTGTTTTATCTCGCTAGCTAGCTGACAACGTGTGTAACGCATGCTACTGTCACGCCCTTCCCACTTCCTTTTTATCACTATAATTTACAACATCCTTGTAGTGATCTCAAAGAAGGGTACCCAAATGTATCAGTAAAGTTACATTTATGAGATTATCTTTTCAAAATTTCCTTTTCTTGTGGATAAAGGATATCCAATGTCGTATACAAATAAAAAAAAGTAAATTCTATAAGGTAAGAGTTGTAACTTTTGTCCAGTTAGCTCTTACCTGGTGATCGATCGTGACAAGGAGCGAGAATTTTACGGCGTAGCAAGAACCAAGAAGCTTACGTGGTAAATGAGGGACAAGACGCTTACCTGGTTAGCTCGAGACGCTTATCAATAATCCATTTTAATGAACGAAAATGTTATCTGACAAGGTAACAAACGGTTATCAATAATTCATTTTATTCATATACTGTAATTTGTTTAATTACTGGTATAACAATATATTTGGGGTCGTTTATCAAACGCTAACTGTATAAATACTTATCGAGAAAGAATTGCCACCCTTACCATGTCGAGTAAGATTCTCGACCATCAAAATAACATAATAAAACTATTAGCAAGCGAGTTTTGCACAATAAATGTTAACCGGATAAAAACCACCACCTGACTCAGAGACTAACAATTTTTTTGTAGGCCTTACTACATCCAATTTTTTTTATTACATTGCATAACTAAGATAACAGATAATATATGTAAGATCTCACATTGGTTGGGGAAGGAAACAAAACTTGCCTTATAAAAGACTTGATACCTCCTTTATCAAGCGCGTTTTAAAACCATAAGTTTAAGTGTGGCACAAAGTGGACAAGATCTGGTACGGTTGATCTGGGATGTTATAGAGGGTATTAGAGCCAGACTAGTGTGCCAACGAGGACGTTGGGCTCCCAAGAGGGGTAGATTTGTAAGATCCCACATTGATTGCGGAAGAGAAATAAGTTTCCTTATAAGTTGGTGATTTTCATAAGTTTATGAATCTGTTTTCCTATCAATATAGTATTTATATATTCCTATTTATTTAAAAGGCCAAAATATATTAAGATTCAACAAATTGCATCTTTTTTTGTTCTATTTAACAAAGACTCAGGATTTTCATTCAAAATTTCTCTATCAATGGAATAAAGATTCAAAATTTTATATTTAATGTATCAAATATGTGAATGTCAAACTTTTTGTCCGTAAATTCTCCGAAAACTTTTCGTAAGCATGCATCCACATCATCAAATGTTTCAAGATCGATATGTTACTGATCAAAATAGTTACAAAATATAAACTTCTGAAACTGTGACACCCATTTGAGAGAAAAATATTTGTTTCACTAAATAGGAATTAAACCATTTTTTTGTGTCGTTTAAAGCATTTTGCTTTAGAAGGATCACCCTTGATAAGTTTCCTGGCTCTGCCCTTGCTAATACGTCTCACTGAATTAAAGGGTCATTTGCCAAACGCGTACTCAGGTAAGCGCTTATCGAGTAACATTACATTACCGGATGAATATGGTAAGTACCAAGAATCTTACCCCGTAAAAGCAAAACCAAGCGAAAATTTGAGGCTTCCAACAAAAACACAAAGTCTACAAAAGTATTTAGTGGCGGAAGGAGAGGGAAGAATGGAGAAATTTGACTTACCGGTTTTGAAGAAAATGATCGCTGCCTTTGTTAATTTCTGTTTACTTCAGGTTCAATAAATAGAGAGAACAAAACGACGAGAATGGAGACGAGAGTAAATTACAAATTTCGTCCATTGACAATTTGATTTAACATTTTTGGTCCAAAATAACAACTTTTATATCATTTTAGTTCATCAGTTAATATCCATGAATTCCTTTTTTGAAAGACATGTTACTTTCACGAAATGGCTAATAGTCCCAAACGGAGTATGATAATCTCGACCACAATATTTAGGGTTTGGTCTACCAATTTATTGACAAATACACGTTTATTAGAGTTAATTAATAGCGAAAATTCGACTAATTAATAAAAACAACAATTACCCACTTCTTTTATTTTCTAAATGTTTTCAATACTGAGAAAATTGTAACCTATATGTATTGTTGATATCTTGTAAATAGGGTTGTTGTGGAGCTACCATCTGACCATCATCGTCAATCTGTCATAGTGGCAGTGTTTGTACATGAAAATGTTCGTAATTGGGAACTCCCGACCTGACCCATAGAAAAGATTGCTATGTGGTTGAATTAAGAGCCAATTTCCGTAAGGAACTCAATTTCCAAATAAATTGTAACTCGCATACTCTAGTTGTCAGACACGAACTCTCACATGTTTGTGAAAGTATATCATTCCCAAACCAACTGTGTTTTGCCCTATGGGCTAGTGAGAGTGTTGTCTTGGATGAAACTTGTTGGAAACTATTTGTAAACTTGTCACTTTTGACGGAACTCGTCAAAAGTCCTTTGTCTTGAACAAAACGTGCCATTAACAATAATGTCGTTGCGGTTAGGGACTAAGATGGTATAATGTCTTGCTAGTTTATCGCGGTATAATAACTGAAGTTACGTTTCTTACGAATTGATACAATCACATAAAATTCATTTCTTAAAGTACATTTAAAAATATCTTGATTAGCCTTTATGTGTCGGTTATTGGTAATTTCTAGCTTTATTCAAAGATTTTATTTACAAGAAGTGTGTAGACAACATAAAGATGTGTATGTATGTGTATGTATATATATGTGTATATTGTTTATATATATATATATATACACATGTGAATTTTGTGTTTTTCTTGTATATCGTTTAAAATTAAGGTTTCAAATGACATAAGACGTGGCCGTGAGATCAAATCTCAAGTCTTACGAGTTATGGCGAGACCACAACGTTTTTCAAGGCATGCCCTAGGCTTGTATATATATATATAGACTTGGGATCATGTGAGACAAATGGTTTTTCGTGAGACCCGTAAAACCAATTATCAACCCTTGGATTAGTAACACAATCTGAAGATTCATAATCACAAAATTGGCACGAGACTTCTCAATAATCACAAAATTGCCACCGTACAACTTTATACCATTAGATCATTAGCTTATAAAGTTAACCCAACCCTATATATATATATATATATATATATATATATATAGTGTTCTGAATAATGTAGAACAAACTAAATTCATATAAAACTAAAAAGAAAAAGAATCATTGATATCAAATATATAAAGCTTATAAAAATAATATCAAGGTATAAAATAAACAAATAAATTCTCTTGAATCTCAACCCACTACTTTCTTCAATTTTCAAAGAATTCGTGTTCGACTATTCGTGTATGGGAATGCGAGTAAGTAACCTATTTAAGGTTTTAGTTATTAAGTTTCTTTTTTATCTTGATTTAAGTCTTAGGTCTCGTACATAATTACCATTTATTCTTTAAGTTATATATTAAAAAAAACTCACACTTACAAAATGACGCGTTGTAACGCGTGATAACGCGTTGTAACGCGTGATAACACATCGTAACGTGTCATAACACGTTACAATGCAAATCAAACATTAGAATGTAGCCACAAGAATTAACGTAGCAGCGAAGCCAAGTCTTGACACCATAACATGCCATAACAAGATCATACGGAATTATTTAGAACTGTTTTTAAAATACAAGATTTTTTCTAATAATCCGTTGACATCTTATGTATGAAATCATAGTATTGTAAGCGTGATTTTGATTTTTATAAAGGACCAAACATATGTCCATAAACTTATTTGGTCGTATGTCTCAAAACGTCTTGCTTTCTTATCGTATAGAGGAACGTATCTAATATATTGCCGTCTTACATCACCTAATTAACTCTCGATATCGAGCATCATGTAAGGTAACCAAAAAAGAACTCGAATACAATGCACCATTTCCCATACGGGTCTTGTTGAGGCTAATGATCCAACAACTGAAATATAACGTATTCAACGTTTAAAAAACACATCATGTGTTAAATTACATCACTCGTTGCCGGTTGCCAATGAGTTAAAATATCATATTATAATATTTCTCATAGACTACGAAGCTTGTTTTTATCTCAAATACATTGAGATTTACCATACATAATCTAAACTGAAAACAAAAATTGTAAGTTAAATGATGGGTATGGGTGCGTTGAACTGAAAGGATTGAATAAGCTCAGTATCTGGCAAATTTAGAGCCAGGAGAGAAAAATGACTCTGAGTCGAGCTCCCTTTTCTAATCTCTTTCATCGTCATCAATGCTGCAACCATGTTTCTGAAAATCCCTTCTCCTACCATCGTGATTGTTGACTCTTTCATCTCCTCCGCCACCACCACCGTCGAAAAAAGCTCGTCAATTGTGATTTCACATTCTTTCACAAGCTTCGAAATGAGCTCCGTAGTGAAGAAAGGTTGCTCCAAGACCTTTTGTATGAACGACAAATGCAATAATCCTCCTGTTCGTTTGTCATATTTCTTAAGAACCTGTCTCTGATACCAAAGGGTGATTCCCAAGACTGGGAGACTAGTCTGATACAAGATGACTAAGAAGATGACTAAAACTAAGCAGTTTGTATAAGAGAAAGCATGAAGAACATGAACTTAAAAGCTAGTAACAATACAAACTAGAAAACAAACTAAATGAGGTAAGCGCTTACATCACAACAAAGTGACTTCAAGCTTACATCATTATTACAACACAAATTTGTCTTTTAGTCGAGACAGTTATTTTAATTATACTACGATAATTATTTCCAACGAGAGTCAAGATGAGACGGATCGTCTTCATAAGAATTATGCATGTTTTCTTTGGAGTCATAACGCTCATCGTCTTCATCGAAGTCTTCATCATCGGAAGTGTCTATTTTCTTCGTGAGATGAGTCCGGAACCAATCTTCAAGTGCTTCATCCCATGATGCAGAAACTGGATGTTCGGAAGACCAGAGTCTTTCATTATTCAGAACTTGCTCTGGGATTAAATCTGGATCAACTAGGTTAGCACTGGCTAGGATCCGCCTTGTTTCCATATACTTTTTTGGTTGGGATATCTCATAGTACTTACTGCCTGGGTTGTTGTCATCCATTCATAATGAATGTGTTGATCCCAGATCTCTCAATAACACTAATAATTAAGTTAAGAATAACCAAATTATAGTGTTTGGATGAATAAAATGATGAATACTCAAGAACAATGTATGAACATTCAAAGAATAATCTTGAGTGCCAAGGATATCACTTTATTCCACTAATTATGAAAAATGTAAAACGTCAAAATTACAATAGGCCTAACCACCTATTTATACTAGAAAACTAATAAGAAGATAACTATCTAGTGAGACTATTTAGCTAATCTTCTACTAACAGATAAAGCTTATCTTATAACAAGGATAAACATTAAAACGAGATAAACTCTATAGAATCCAGTTGTTGATTGGTCATCTCCAGCTATCTTCCATGGGATATGAGTTCAACCTTATCTTCATATCTTCATTGCTTGCTTCTGGTTGAACTGGTGAGGGAAACTCCAAGTGTTATTGCACAGAGGGGTTATGAAAATGCACTTTCCATCGCATCTCTAGTCAGTTCATCGACCCTCCGGTTGTTTTTCAGACTTAGTCATTTTTCCTTGAAGTCTTCCATCGACCTTTTGGTTCTTCATCACTTGTTTGTCTTCATTACTTCATACATAATACTTATGGGGTCTAACAATCTCCCCCTAAGTAATGAAAGAGCAAACATCAACTATTCTAAGAACATTCAAAGTATAAATGAAGAACAAAGACTATTCTAAAGAAAAGCATCTTTTGCCAAATTTTTCATTGGAACAAATGATGAATTCTTACATTGATGGAATGGAAATTACAAGAAAAAAAAATCATAAGATTACATTTAGGGTCTCCCCTGTGATATTTTCCAAAAGCGCATGAGTAGTCCTCTGTAATCGATGACTGTAGATATTTCATGTATCAGTCTCTGTCCATCGTTTGTTGGCACGTGAGATCTGCCCAATCTGTCTCTGATGGCTTTCTGAAACCATTTAAGTGTTTCATTTGAATACTTAAAGGCCTCAGTCAACCTAAAACATTTCTTTGTTCCAAACTCATTTTTATAAACCAGACCCAGTTCTGGTTGAGTAAGGACAGAGGCAGATCTCTTCTCCTGCAGGCCAGGGAAGTCTTCATCAGGTGGAGTGCAGGATAGTCTGTCGATGCCAAGCCGGAGAGCAATCTCAAAGTCACTCTTGGCTTGATGCTTTACCAAGGTCTTCATTGTTTGCACGATCGCTCTATTCGCCATCCCAAATCGTATGCCCTGATCCTATCGCTGAGTCATGTACGCGTATAGCTCGATCAAGTCATAGGGATTGAGATTGATCAAGTGATTGTCACTAAAGACGCTGACCTGACCATGAGCTTGCTCCATTGTGTATTTGATGTACTTGATGGCTCGGTTGGCGAAGGTCCTCATTTTGATGTCCATGACCAACCTTATTCCATCGTTTGAGAAGACAACCCTTGGTGGTTGGGTGGTCTGTCTAACAAACCTATGGTGTAGGAGGTTCATAGATTTTGGTGAGAGAATTGGAGGATTGAGGGTCAGCCCTTCATCGCGATCATGGTATAGGTATTGATGGATGTTTTTCATCATGACTGGCTCCCTCGGTGGCACCTCTGGACGTCTCCTTGAGGAGGGTGCCTTGAAGACGAAGGAACATCCGCTTGCACCTGGGTTTGTTGGGCTGAGGTTGTGTTTGGGCTAATGGTTGAGAGTGGGCTGGCGATGGAAAGGTTTGGGTTGGCTCTGGTTCATTGGGCTCAGGTGGGGTGATTTTTGGTTCAAGAGGTTGTGTTTGGGTGGTTTCTGGTTCATCAGGTTGAGTTGGAGGTTGTTGTAGTGATGAAGGTTGGGTGATTGTAGGTTGTGGTTGTATGGGTAGAGTGGCGAAGGGTTCTGTGGTGCATGGTGTTGGTGAGGGGGTTAATGGTAAGTTTGGAGTTGGTGATGGGGTGAAGGGTAGGTTTGTTGGTGGTGTGGATGGTTCTTCATCGGTCCATGAGCTCAACTCGATGGGTTCTTGGGAAGTGGCAAGGGGAACATGTACATTATGTACATCTTTAGAGGGCTGAGCCTCTAGTTCCCTCGCTTGGGTTCTGGGAGATGGTTGGTTTTGTGTTTGAGGTGAGGGTGTTGGTGCAGTGGATTCCCTTGGTTGAGCAGTCGTAACCTTGTTCTCCCCCTCATGAGGTCCAGGACCTTGATCATCGGGGTCTGGGTCCTCATGGCATGGCCTCTTGTGCAGGCGGTTGATGGAGCATGATGCTCTGCTCCTCTTCTTCATTTTCTTCTTCCTGAAGGATGCAAGATACGCCTTCAGGACCTGTTGTCTTCTGCTCTCCTCCATCGTGTGAAGGAGAGAATTGGTGCGGGACTGTTGATCGGCAAGGCTCTGGGAGAGAGCCTTGGTTGGTTGTGCAACACGGTGAATGAATTTTGCATTTATCTCATTGAAGGATGAGACAAGTGCCTTCGATAGGGCCCTTAGATCGGCCCTGGTTGCGTATTCCATGGTGGAGGTGGAGGTGGAGGCAGGTGGGGGTATGGAGGTGGATGTAGATGGTGGAATGGGAAGGTTGGCGATGATGTCCTTCAACTCTGCAACAAAGGAAGAGAGGGCATCATCGAAGGATGGTACTTTGGTTGGTGGTGGAGGTGGGGGGTGGTTGGGGTATTTGGGCTATTATAGTGGCTCGGAGTTGGGTTAGGGTGGTTTAGATGGTGGCCATTTGGTTGGAGAGGGAAGCTAAGGTTTCATCGATTGATGATGTTGGGGGTGGGGTTGGTTGAGGGGTTTGGGAGAAAATGTTGGCTGGAAGGGTGTTAAGGGTTTGGGTGATGGTGTTTATCTGGGTGGTGATGGAGGCTAAGGTCTCATCGTCACAGTTAACTGGGCCGTGAGGGTGGCGATGGAGTTCATCAAAAGTTGGTTTCCTTGGGTGGCAAAGGCGGATGAGGTGTTATAGTGTTGGGTGATAGTTTGTTGTAGCATTTGGAGACGGGTTATGTTGTCTCGGGTTTGGGTTTCAAGGGTTGCAATGGACTGTCGAAGGGGGGGTGAGGTTGATGGATGGAGGGTTGTCGACAATCCCTTGTATGATGAGTTTTAGGTCTTCCAAGGACCGCTGGATCGAGTCTACAAAGGCTTGGAACTCAGCCTTTGTGACCAGATCAGCCACATTGGTAACCCCTGCAGCAACGGATGCTGCAAGTTGAGCCTCAGCTCCAGAGGCGCCTTCAATGCCTTGTGAAAATGTAGGCCTTGAAGGACTTCCACCAAGTCCTCGATAGCCCTCTAGTGAGGAGCTATCTCTTGATGTTGCAGCAACTTCTTCTTCTTCCTCGGCTTCAGAGGCCGGGTAAGAGAAGTAGATGTGTTTCCTTTTCGCTAGATCAAGTATCGAAGGGGGATGAGGTGCACGAACAGGAGATAGATCTGAACGATCTTGTGGATCAGCAATGCCAGAAGCAACACATGCTTCTGGGTGTGTGAAGGGTAGTGGCGAGCCATGAGGCGAAGTGACTCTTATTTCTTCATCACCTCTCTATTGAGAGAGGGGCGATTGATGGTGAGGTTCCTCGGCTGTATCATCTCCAGAGGCCCGAAGAATGGCCTCTGGATGGCTGGCTGGGTGAGAGATTGGACTGGGTCATCCAAGTTCAATACCCCTTCGGCCTTGATCGTCAGGGGTAGTGGTGGTGGTTGCCCTTTGGGTAGTGGGATGGGTATTGTATGTGAAGGGCCAGGGGATGCACGAGGAGTGTCATCATCATCATCTTCATCATCCGATGAAGACGACTCCTGTGCTCCCTTGTTATTTTCGGGGGATGGGTCTATGTGCTCTGGGTAGCTGCCCTTGGTTCACAGGACAGCAGAGAGCATTCGTAGGTTTGCCTAATCTCAGACATCTCAGGTATGACGCTGAGCATGGCTCGAGGCACATGACTGGTACAGTAGAGCTTCTGTCTTCCTATTTGCGTCAAGAAGGAGGCTCTGTGGCTTTTGGTGGCAATCAGAACGGAAAGATCAAGGGATACGGGATGATCGTGAAGGGAGAGATCAAGATGAACCAGGTCTCGTACGTGGATGGGCTTAAACACAATCTTATTAGTGTTAGCCAACTCTGCGACAACGGTCTGGATGTTCTGTTCAAGGTCAAGCAATGCATTATGTACAAGGCTAATACATTGATAGAAGTGATGCGTGCCGACAGAAGGGGAGACTTGTACATTCTGTGCTTTGACTCGCTAGATGGCAAAAAAGAAGTTAGTCTCGTCTCCTCTGTGAAGAATGAAGAAGCTTGGCTCTGGCATACCAGGTTTTGTCATCTCAACTTTCATACTCTTGACAAACTGGTAAGGTTGAGTTTAGTCA
>NW_020203185.1:0-1425 GCF_001531365.2 Cynara cardunculus var. scolymus | reverse complement strand
GTACTAATCAATCTTTTAAAAAGATTGCAAGTTCTTCATTCTTTGCAGGTTAGGGTATTACGAAGTGACAATGGCACAAAATTTAAAGACTCTGTGATCGAAGAATACTTGGCCTCTGTTGGCATCACACACAACTTCTCTGCCTCAAGGACTCCGCAACAAAATGGAGTAGTGGAAAGAAAGAACAGATCGCTTGTCGAAGCTGCTCGAACGATGCTGAATGCCTCTGGGCTTCCATTATCATTTTGGGCAGAAGCTGTTTCAACTGCCTGCTACATACAGAATCGGTCCTTGGTGGTCAAACTCTTCGAGAAGTCTCCCTATCAACTTCTGTTCGATAGAAGGCCAAACATCAAGTTCTTTCATGTGTTTGGTTGTAGATGCTTCGTTCTCAATGACAGAGAGTCTCTGGGAAAATTTGAGCCCAAAGGGGATGATGAAATTTTCATTGGCTATGCGTGGGATACCGCAGCATGCAGAGCCTACATCCCCAGGACTCGAATCGTGGTTGTCAGCACAAATGTAAGATTTGATGATTCTTTTCATGTGATGAAGGAAAAGTTCATAGAAGAGTTGAAAACCCAGGCCAACAAATCTCCAAACGCTACAATCACACCAGAACTCGAGCAGCTGTTTACAGAGTGGTACGAAGATGGTGCAGAACCTGAAAGACCCTTTGTAGCAGTTGCCAATCCAGATCAAGCAGAAAGCCCTTCCACAACACCTCTCACAGAGGACGCTCCCTTACCGTCAACCTCTATGTCCCCTTTCCTAGAAGATTCACAACCAGATGATGCACCAACAATTGAAAGTCCTCCAGTCTCATCTTCTGATGATTTTCTTCAAGAAGAAGCTTCTCGTAATAAAAGTCCAACGGTTCCAACCTCCATTGAAGCTCAAGAGCCCGAACATGACTCTGCATCTCAACCTCCTCTTCAAATTGCACAAGAAATCGTGCCCTTTGCTCTACCACATCACGTCTCTAAGTGGACCCAAAGCCATACACAATCTCAAATCATAGGAGAACCTTCTGCAGGCATCAAGACATGAGCAACGGCAAACTTTTGCTTATTTACTTGCTATGTAAGTGAAATTGAGCCCAAAACGGTTGCAGAGGCTCTGGTAGATACCTTCTGGGTTGATGCTATGCAAGACGAGTTAGTTCAATTCGAGAGAAATCAAGTTTGGACACTTGTACCTCTGCCAGCCGGGAAGCTCGCTATTGGCACAAAGTGGGTTTTTCGAAACAAGAAGAACGAGCAAGGGGTAGTGGTGAGGAAAAAGGCAAGGCTAGTTGCGAAGGGTTATTGCCAAGAADAARGAATTGACTACGAAGAGACCTTTGCCCCTGTAGCCAGACTGGAAGCTATCCGTATCTTCCTCGCGTTTGCTGCTCACAGAGGGTTCAAAGTATTTCAAATGGAC
>NW_020203184.1:21333-22686 GCF_001531365.2 Cynara cardunculus var. scolymus | reverse complement strand
ATGCACTTGAAGATTTCGTGAGGTATTGCCATAATTAACAATCGTTTGCACTTGCTGCCCAATTCAACCATTATTTTGTCCTCATCACTCCAGTTTGCAATAGGACGTGGTTCATAGTGCTCGGGAATTTCTGGAGTTGTTCCAGTGGCTGGAACTCTTGGAATTAAGTTCATGGGGACATAGGAAGGATTATAAAGAAATTCACATATCCTTGGGTGAATTCCTTCCAGAAAGTTAACCATTTGCACTTTTCATTGGGGATACTCCTCACGTATAAGTGTGGGAGGTTTAGATTGCGAACCTGTGCTCATAAAAGAAGTATTGGCCAGATTCGCCATAGAAAGAAGAAGAAAAGTAGGAATAAGAAGAAACTGATTAAGTAGAGTAAAACAGGGTAACCTGAGGAAGAAGACTGGTGTTCTTGAACAAATGCAAATTAATACCAAGAACRGAATCAATCAAATAAGAATTCGATTCCTGCTCTGATACCAATTGTTAGGACCTTTAGATTCAGCTTGGTATTTAATCAATTACTCTGGATGAACTCTTAGAACGATTACAGTGCAGCGGAAATAATTAAATGAACAAACAGAGTAATCAATCAATCAAGAACACAGATGAAGAATATGAAGAACACGAGAGAATAGCTTCAAATGATTTTCAATTCTATTGAAAATATTGACAATTGCAATACGGGATGCACATTGAATTACAAAGGCCTAAGCTGCTATTTATACTAGTTCCTAACGGCTTTTCTGACATGACCTAGACAAGTGAAATGATCTAAGCCGTTCAAATAAAGTTGATTACAAACATAGTCACGTGATAAGCACGAGTAGCTAACTAACCTAAGTAAAACAGTAAATAAGTTCTTCATAGAAGATAATACTGCAGATCCTCTGTGAGCCATCCCAGAGGCTCTGCTGGATGTGACTTGTAAGCTTTTGATGCCAGAGGATCGACTTCCAGAACCTCTGTGAGAGACAACATAGATTCTGTCATTCTCGACTTGTATGTTTTGTTCACAGAGGACAAGTTTCCAGAACCTCTRTGATAGACAACAGAGGTTCTGTCACTTTTGACTTGTACGTTTGAACATCTTCTGTTGTTGGTCCTCTATGGTCTTCTGTGGTAGAACTCTTCTGTCAACACTTGCAGTAGTACTTTTTCATACTCTTACATTAAATGAAATATGAGAGCTAACAGATATAATAGAAAGAGTTATATCATTCAACACACATGCAAATGCCACCCTTATATCCAAATGTACACCTCTCCTTGATATGCCACCCTTATCCCATGGTACACCTCTCCTTGATATGCCACCCTTATTTCTTCATCAAAACTTTTCAC
>NW_020203184.1:10341-16168 GCF_001531365.2 Cynara cardunculus var. scolymus | reverse complement strand
CAGACTTGGTATCAGAGCCAAGGCTATAGAGAATGACGGTTTCCCCTAGGAAAACCTACACTAATGTCAACATACAACTAGTATAGTTAGCCTAGCTTCGCATAGTAGATCTTAATTAAATAGAGCGTGATCACCTGTGTTTAATTAAGAAATACTAACGGGAAACTAGGAATAATTATAGTAGGAGTATGAAAATTTTATTTAAAATAAATAAATAAATAAATATTTGCATGCATGGCATTTGTGCGTGATCACTGTGCATACGTACTTTGTGGAGCGCTGTATGGACTTGATGTCACTACGGACACTATTGCGTTAGCATTAGAGTATCACTAATGTCGAAAAATTATGTACTAACGGACTATATAAACACTCCAGTCGCTATGGCACCATCTGTAACAAGGGCTTCATCAGAAGAGGGCCCGTCTGAACATTCTGAATCATCTATCGAAGTGACGAGAAACAGTACATCCACTAATTTGTACCAGGTGCCCCCTACTAGAGTTATACCCCAACCTCCACCTGTAAACCCAGCCCCAGAACTAATGTACCCAGGGCCTCGTACTAAGGTAACGGCTCGAAAAAGAGTCGCTCTCCCAGTCCGAAGCGGGATTACCATACCCCATGACTTCATGGCTGGACCCTCCTGTTTTTCCCCGAGAGCATCGACCTTAAGGAACCTAGGAGCACCAACCGAAGAGACCTTGAGGTTGAGCACTCTTGAGAGTGAGATTAGGAGCTACCAGGGTAGGGTGAATCGCCAGGACCAGGCTATACTAAGGCTGACCGAAGTAGCACACCTATTGGAGCAAGGCATGATCCAGGCTATTTAGAGGATCGTAGAGGTTACCAGGGCGGCAAAAGGATAGAGCTGTGGTACTGGACGGTGACGATTCTGGTGGCGATATTGATTCTCGTGCTTGTGACCCTTGTGCTTCGTAGCTTTTAGAATTTTCTGTCATGTATTCCAATTTCCCTCCTTTAAGATCATGCATCGTAATGACGTGATAACATCAAATTTTGGAAAAGATTGCGGGAAGATATTAATTGCTTGTTTAAAATTTCCTATTTCAGTCCATATATGAAAAGCTATTCCCTATTTTATTTTTCCAATAAACTGTTATAAAGAGGGAAAACCTTCATTGCAAAATAAATAAATAAATAAATAAATATATATATATATATATATATATATATACAACCCTAACACAACCTTTTCTTTCAAATAATTTAGAACCATGTCAACAAGGAACAACCGAAGCACGGGAGGGGCCCCTGAGAATCGATCACCAGACATTGCTCAGCTCATAGCCCAACAGGTTCGAGATGCCATCCCTAGCATTGTCACTCAAGTTACCGCCAGCATCGACAACCATCGAAGAAATGATGGAGATCAGAGTGGCAGTGATCGAGGATGCACCTACAAGACTTTTATGTCATGTAAGCCTAAGGAGTTTTACGGCAAGGAAGGCGCCATAGGATTATTGTCCTGGTTTGATAGCATGGAGTCTGTACTCCATATTAGTAAGTGCTCGGAGGATCGTAAGGTGGAATATGCGGCATGTCAATTGCAAGGCAGGGTTCTCACTTGGTGGAATATCCAAGTGCAAACCAGGGGTCGAGAAGYGGCGTACAATTTGTCATGGGAAGATTTCAAGAAACTACTCATAGAGGAATACTGCTCTAAGAGTGAGGTGCAAAAACTGGAAGCAGAATTCTGGAACCATACCATGAAGGGCATGGATGTGGACACGTATACARCACGTTTCCATGAACTTGCCAAGCTTGTTCCACACATGGTGACTCCGGAAGAGAAAAGGATTGATAGGTACATTTGGGGACTGGCTCTTGAGATCCGAGGGATGGTGACATCCGCTAACCCCGCTACCATCCAAAGCGCGGTGGTTTTAGCCGGTCGCTTAACCAACGATGCTATTAGAGCAGGAGCAGTAGGCAAGGTGAATGTAGGTGGGAAAAGGAAGCCGGAAGATCAACTAGGACGGAAGACCAGTGGTAGTTCGAACCAGAGCTCGCAATTAGTTAGGAACTTTGGAGTAAGGGCACAAGGGCAAGGAACATACATGGGTTCCTTACCAAAATGTAACAAGTGCAACCGTCACCACCACGGAACTTGTCTTCGGTGTGCAAAGTGTAATCAGCTAGGACACACCGGACAGTACTGTAGGAAGGAAGGAGAAACTCATAGTGAAAGGAAGAGATGCTTCGAATGTGGAAGCCAGGACCATTTTAGGGACAGATGTCCTAAATTAAGGACAAGACCGAGGAGCAACATCAGTGGTAGTCAAGGAAGTCGCACCAATTCAGTGAGTCAGGGAATGCAAGCTCGGGGAAGGGCTTTTGTGATTGGAGCTGAAGAGGCACGTCAGGATCCCAATGTGGTAACATGTACGTTTCTTTTAAACGACCATTATGCATCGGTGATTTTTGACTCTGGTGCCGATAGAAGTTTTGTTTCCTTAGACTTTAGACCCCTAATTCACTTAAACTCTAAAAGWCTAGATGAAGCGTACACTATAGAAATGGCTGACAGACGAAAGTTCGAGGCTTGTGATATAATTCCTGATTGCACTTTAGGCCTAGCTGATAGGCTGTTTAGTATAGATCTCATTCCGATCGAGTTAGGAAGTTTTGATGTAGTTATAGGCATGGATTGGTTGTCACTAAATAGAGCTCAAATAGGCTGTTATGAGAAGGTTGTAAGGATTCCATTACAAGGCGGCGAGACACTCATAGTCCAAGGCCAAACACCTGAGAGAAGCCTTAGGATGGTATCCTGTATGAAGATTCATAGCTACTTGAGGAAGAAGTACCTGGCGTTCTTAGCCCAGGTGACAGAAAAGAAACCTGAAGGGAAGAAACTTGAGGACATTTCGGTAGTACCATATTATCCTGAGGTGTTTCCAGACGAGTTGCCCGGACTACCTCCACCAAGGCAGGTCGAGTTCCAAATCGACTTAATTCCTGGAGCAGCACCGGTTGCCAAAGCACCATACCGCTTAGCACCGGCAGAAATACAGGAGTTGTCAAACCAAATACAGAATTTACTAGAGAAAGGATTTATTCAGCTAAGCTCTTCACCCTGGGGAGTACCTGTATTGTTCGTTAAGAAAAAGGATGGATCCCTCAGAATGTGCATAGACTATAGGGAGCTGAACAAGTTGACTATCAAGAATCGTTATCCACTCCCTAGGATAGACGATTCGTTTGATCAGCTTCAAGGCACTAGCTTCTTTTCTAAGATAGATCTACGGTCAGGGGTCAGGATATCACCAGCTGAGAGTCCATGTAAAGGATGTTCCTAAGACGGCGTTCAGGACACGCTACGGACATTATGAATTTATGGTTATGCCCTTCGGACTCACGAATGCCCCAGYCGTATTTATGGATCTGATGAATAGAGTATGCAGACCATACCTAGAAAAGTTTGTAATCGTGTTCATCGATGACATACTAATCTACTCCCGAAGCAAAGAAGATCACGAGAAACATTTAAAGGTGATAATAGAGTTACTTAGGGACCATAAATTGTATGCCAATTTCTCGAAGTGTGAATTTTGGATTCGAGAAGTACATTTTCTTCGGCACGTGGTTGGTGAGAAAGGGATACACGTGGACCCAGCAAAGGTTGAAGCAATCAAGAAATGGGAGACCCCGAAAACGCCGACATAAATCCGTCAATTCTTAGGATTGGCCGGATATTAAAGGAGATTCATCGAAGGGTTTTCGAAGATCGCACAACCGTTGACGACGTTAACCCAGAAGGACAAGAAGTTTGAGTGGGGACAATGACAAGAGGACGCTTTTCAACTACTAAAGCAGATGTTGTGCGATGCGCCAATTCTAGCCTTGCCGGAAGGGACAAAATTTTTTGTAGTATATTGTGATGCATCCCATCAAGGACTGGGGTGTGTATTGATGCAAAAGGATAAAGTTATCGCCTATGCATCCAGGCAGCTTAAGGTTCACGAGCGAAACTACACTACTCATGATCTAGAACTAGGAGCAGTGGTCTTTGCACTTAAAATTTGGAGGAAACTGGGATAACCATTTGCCGTTGGTAGAGTTTTCCTACAATAACAGTTATCACACTAGTATCCAGTGTGCCCCCTATGAAGCCTTGTATGGTCGAAAATGTCGATCCCCACTTAGTTGGGTGGAAATCGGAGATAGTCAACTGACAGGACCCGAGGTAATTCAAGAGACGACCGACAAAATTGTTATCATCAGAGATAGACTCAAGGCTGTTAGGGATCGTCAGAAAAGTTATGCTGATAACCGTAGGAAACCATTGGAATTCCAGGTGGGAGACAAGGTGCTTTTGAAAGTATCCCCTTGGAAAGGTTTAGTGCGGTTTGGTAAAAGAGGTAAATTGAGCCCTAGGTACATTGGACCCTTTGAAGTTATTGACAAAGTTGGTCCCGTCGCGTATAAGCTCAAGTTACTTGAAGAGATGAGCGAGATTCAGGGCATGTTTCATGTTTCGAACCTTAAAAAGTGTTTAGCCGACAAATCTCAAATCGTTCCCTTGGAAGAAATTCAAGTAGACAAAACTCTTTACTTTGTTGAAGAACCAGAAGAGATACTCGACAGGGAAGTTAAGTAGCTCAAAAGGAGTAAAATCCCGATCGTCAAGGTTCACTAGAAATTCAAGCGTGGACCGGAATACACTTGGGAACGTGAGGACTTTATGAAACAGAAATACCCTTATCTCTTTACTAGAACGGGAGACCGTATGTCAAAAAAAATTTGAACTTCGGGACGAAATTCTTTTAACCAGGGGAGACTGTGACAACCCTCAACTTCCCACCTCAGGTTAGCACTTACTTTAACTGATTTTATTAATGGAAYAGGGTTCTGTACAACGATTATATTAATATTATATCCCAAATATTTAATTTTGGTAAATTATAGCTCAATATATTGCCTTTGGCATTTTTAAGACAACTTTGGTTTTTGCGCGCGCAACCGATTTAACGATATTGGCAGGTCCCGATTCTGCCTATCAGACTGATAAGACAAGATCATAAAATGATATTAAAAGTATTCAATTTACATGAGTTCCCTTAAGAATATTTAAAAAAAAAAACTGCATTTCGTTACGCAAAAAACGCCAAAAATGCTCGTTTTCGGTACCAATGCCCGATTTTAGCCATTATAGTATATAATGCCAAGCACTCCAAATAATTTTTAAAACTTGCATAAAATATAGAGTCTTCATATTTTAATATTTTTTTACTTAAAATTATATTTAAGGAAATTATTTATCTCATAAAATAGGAATTTGGGTTTTTTCTCAATTTCTCACAAAAGTACCCAACTTATTAAGTATTGGGCTAATCTTTTTACAAAAAAAAATGAGAGAGAAGGCCCATAGGCCTACTCCATGGCTGCCCCCCCCCCCCTTCCTCTTTCTACCTATAAAAAGACTTTTTTTTTCACTCACAACTCTCATTCTCTCATTTCACTCTCCCTTTCTACAACATTTTCTCTCAAAGTCTCAAACCTCTCTCTAGAAATCCTCCTACTTCTCTCTACAATTCCTTCTTACATTCAAGAGTTCATCAATATTTCAAGAYCATCTAAGGTAAATTTTGTTTATGTTTCCTCATCTAAACCTCTTTTTCAAACTATCTTCTTCTCCTAACGTTGGTTGTTGTGAAAAATGGGTCTTGCATGTATGAGAAGAGGGCCAAAAAGAGATAAAACCTCTTTAATGGAGACAAAACAAAAGAATAACTTTTGATAAACTCAATACACATGCAAAAGTTGGCCATCAGCTTTTGGCAGAATCTGACCTTGACTTTGG
>NW_020203184.1:7108-8731 GCF_001531365.2 Cynara cardunculus var. scolymus | reverse complement strand
GTAAAATTGTTGTTTATCAAAACCCGTAAACTCACCAACTATGATGTTAGTTGACCGTTTCTCTCATGCTTTTCAGGCAGTCAAAAGTAAGAGTCATCATGGTGCTTGCATGTATGTGGAGTCTTATTTCATCAAAAGCTTGGACTCCCGTTGGACTTAAAATTTTGAATTTTCTTTATTTGTTTTGTAACTGATCGATGAATTATGTAAACCGTACCATGTAACTTTTGTACTGTGATCTATGGTGTATGTTTTTCTTTTGTCTTGTGCCATGCATACTTGCTCTGTAACATCCCGTAAAATCCGCTGCGGCGGGGTGTGATAGGATTGGTGGAGGTCTGTGGTATCAGATGAGGGTTGATTGGCCACAATCCCTTGTATGATGAGTTTAAGGTCATCCAAGGACCGCGTCACTGTGTTGACAAAGGCTTGGAACTCTGCCTTTGTGACCAGATCAGCTAAGGGGGTAACCCCTGCAGCAACAGATGCTGCATGTTGTGCCTCTGTTCCTGAGGCGCCTTCTTGGCCTTGTACGAATGTAGGCCTCGAAGGACTTCCATCATGTCCTTGATAGCCTTCGAGAGAAGAGCTATCTCGTGATGTTGCTCCATCAGCTTCCTCTTCCTCGATTTTAGAGGCCGAGTAAGTGAAGCAAATGTGTGTCCCCTTCGATAAATCAAATATCGAAGGGGGAGGTGCATGAAAAGAAGATCGCTCTGAACGATCTATTGGTTCAACGTCAGAAGCAACACATGCTTATGTGTGTGTGAGGGGATGTGGCGAGTCCTGAGGCGAAGGGACTCTTGTTTCTTCATCACCTCTCTGTTGAGAGAGGGGTGATGGTAGATGTGTTTCCTCATCTTGTTCATCTCCAGAGGCCCGAAGAATGGCCTCTGGATGGATGGCTGGGGTTGGGTGGGATCGGGTCGTCCTTTTTCAATACCCCTTTGGCTTTGATCGCCAGGGATAGAGGATGTGGTTGCCCTTTGGGTAGTAGGATGAGGAATATTTTGAGGAAGGCCGGGGGAAGCACGAGCATCATTTTCATCATCCGATGAAGATGATGCTTGTGCTCCCTCGCTTGGAGGGGGGACGGCTCTAAGTGCTCCGGGGTAGCTGCCCTCGGTTCTTGGGACAGCATGGAGCGTTCATAGGTCTGGCGTATCTCACTTGTAGATGGTATGACAGTGAGCATAGCCTGGGATAGCGGTCGGTTGATGTTGTATCCTTCCTTCGAAAGGGTTGGGCGATGTCCTTGCATCTTGTAGGCCGGGGTAAAGGGCTCCACAGCAGGTAGTCCGTGCTTCACCATCGCATCCCCAATGAAGAGAGCAAGGAAGCGGGGAAAGAGAACTGCAGAGAGTGGCTTTCCTGTGGCTTGAAGTTTGCACTTTTTGATCACGGCCGCATGAATCTCGTTATAAATATGGAAAGCGTAGTCGAGATTGAGGTTGAAGAAAAGCCCATACATAATTGTCATTATGTTGAGATTTCCTTGGTCTAGGGAACCTAGCTTGCAGGTGAGGGATCGGTTGAGGATGGAGAAGAACAAATTCCACATTGGCGGGAGGAATTGTCTTTTGAAGTCTGAGACATTTTGTAGGTCACGATTGTAACCTAGCT